>NW_024539766.1:0-53699 GCF_016647785.1 Suillus fuscotomentosus
TTGCCCGTGCGTTCCCTCGTTTGTCCGCGTTTTTTTTCGCGTTTGTTCTCGCGTTTGTTCGTTTGTTCGTTTGTTCTTGCGTTGAATCGCTTGCCCGCGTTTTTTTTCTCGCGTTCGTTCGTTTGTCCTTGCGTTCACTCGTTTTTCCGCGTTTTTTTTCCGCGTTTGCCCGTGCATTCCCTCGTTTGTCCGTTTGTTCTTGCGCTGACTCGTTGGTCCGCGTTTTTTCGCGTTCATCCTCGCGTTCGTTCGTTTGTCCTTGCGTTCCCTCGTTTGTCCGCATTTTTTTTCGCGTTTATCTTCGCGTTTACTCAGTTGTCCGCGCGTTCCCTCATTTGTCCCCGCGTTCGCTCGTTTGTCCTCGCGTTCGTCCGTTTGTTCTTGCGTTGACTCGTTTGTCTCGCGTTTATCCTCGCGCTCGTTCGTCCTTGCGTTCCCTCCTTTGTCCGCGTTTTTTTCGCGTTTGTTCTCGCGTTTGTTCGTTTGTTCTTGCGTTGAATCGCTTGCCCGCGTTTTTTTCTCGCGTTCGTTCGTTTGTCCTTGCGTTCACCCGTTTGTCCGCGTTTTTTTTTTTTCGCGATTGCCCGTTCGTTCCCTCGTTTGTTCTTGCGCTGACTCGTTTGTCCGCGTTTCTTTCGCGTTTATCCTCGCGTTCGTTCGTTTGTCCTTGCGTTCCCTCGTTTGTCCGCATTTTTTTTCGCGTTTATCATCGCGTTTACTCAGTTGTCCGCGCGTTCCCTCATTTGTTCTCGCGTTCCCTCGTTTGTCCACATTTTTTTCGCGTTTATCCTCGCGTTTACTCAGTTGTCCCCGCGTTCCCTCGTTTGTCCGTATTTTCTTTTCACGTTCCTTCGTGTGTTCTTGCGTTCCTTCGTTTGTCCGCATTTTTTTCGCGTTTACTCATTTGCCTTGCGTTCACTCGGTTGTCCGTGTTTTTTGTCGCGTTTGGCTATAACACACTATGTTGCTAACGTCCTCCCAGTTATTTTGTTCGCGTTTGTCCTCGCGTTCGTTCGTTCGTCCCCACATTCACTCGTTTGCCCTTGCGTTCGTTCGTCTGTCTTCGCGCTCAACAATCCAAGCGTGCCAGAACTTTTGATAGCATTGATGAGGTCGTTGTTGACCGGTCGCGACACCGTGATAGGAAGTCTGGCAATGGCAATGGTAAGGCGCGTCAGGAGGATAGCGACGACGAAGACGACGACGAAGATTTAACCCAGGAGGAGCACACCGAGGAAGAGGAACAACGCTTCGAGGAACTCAATGGCGAGGCCATTCGCCAGCGCCTCGAGCAGAAGCGCAATACCTTTGGTGTTAGTAGGATTTCGGCTACCTCTGCCTATGGCTCAAGTGCCGTAGGGTGTCGCAGAGCATGGAATAATTGAGTCCATTGAGATGCACCATTTCATGTGCCACAAACGACTTACTTTCACGTTTGGACCTCAGATTAATTTCATTATCGGTGAGTGTCACTTCGAGTGTTTTAAGCAGATGCTGAAACAGCTCTATAGGTCACAATGGAAGTGAGTACTATATCTGCAATAGCTGACAACTCTTGTGTTTCGTTTCATTGACTTGACATGTCAGATGGAAAGAGCGCCGTCCTGTCTGCGATCACCATTGCACTTGGAGGAAAAGCAAACTCGACAGGACGCGGCAGCGGCCTGAAATCTTTCATTCGTGAAGGCCAACAGTAAGATTGACACACTCACTGAGGTTTGTGTTACTGACCTTGAGATATCACACAAGGATTTCAGAAATCACCATTTCGCTCAAGAACCAGGGCGAAGAAGCATATAAACCCAAAGAATATGGAAAGAGCATTGTCATCACGCGTAGAACGGATGTCACGAACGCCGATCAAGCGCACAAGGACTTCCTTGAAGCCAAGCGTCAATAATTGGCTGATCAGGACAGCATCAAGCGTTTGTTCGTTTGTTTTTGCGTTGAATCGCTTGCCCGCGATTTTTTCTCGCGTTTGTTCGTTTGTCCTTGCGTTCACTCGTTTGTCCGCGTTTTTGTTTCGCGTTTGCCCGTGCGTTCCCTCGTTTGTCCGTTTGTTC
The DNA here is from genome assembly GCF_016647785.1 of Suillus fuscotomentosus. Classification (NCBI taxonomy): domain Eukaryota; kingdom Fungi; phylum Basidiomycota; class Agaricomycetes; order Boletales; family Suillaceae; genus Suillus; species Suillus fuscotomentosus. Next base: position 2,064 of record NW_024539766.1, read on the forward strand.
TTGCGCTGACTCGTTGGTCCGCGTTTTTTTCGCGTTTATCTTCGCGTTTACTCAGTTGTCCGCGCGTTCCCTCATTTGTCCCCGCGTTCGCTCGTTTGTCCTCGCGTTCGTCCGTTTGTTCTTGCGTTGACTCGTTTGTCTCGCGTTTATCCTCGCGCTCGTTCGTCCTTGCGTTCCCTCCTTTGTCCGCGTTTTTTTCGCGTTTGTTCTCGCGTTTGTTCGTTTGTTCTTGCGTTGAATCGCTTGCCCGCGTTTTTTTCTCGCGTTCGTTCGTTTGTCCTTGCGTTCACCCGTTTGTCCGCGTTTTTTTTTTCGCGATTGCCCGTTCGTTCCCTCGTTTGTCCTTGCGTTCCCTCGTTTATCCGTTTGTTCTTGCGCTGACTCGTTTGTCCGCGTTTTTTTCGCGTTTATCCTCGCGTTCGTCCGTTCGTCCTTGCGTTCCCTCGTTTGTCCGCATTTTTTTCGCGTTTATCCTCGCGTTTACTCAGTTGTCCCCGCGTTCCCTCATTTGTTCCCGCGTTCCCTCGTTTGTCCGCATTTTTTTTGCGTTTATCCTCGCGTTTACTCATTTGTCCCCGCGTTCCCTCTTTTGTTCCCGCGTTCCCTCGTTTGCCCTTGCGTTCCCTCGTTTGTCCGTGTTTTTTTTTCGCGTTCCTTCGTGTGTCCTTGCGTTCCTTCGTTTGTCCGCATTTTTCTCATTTGTCCCCGCGTTTACTCATTTGCCCTTGCGTTTACTCGTGTGTCCGTGTTTTTTTCGCGTTTGGCTATAACACACTATGTTGCTAACGTCCTCCCGGTTATTTTGTCCGCGTTTGTCCTCGCGTTCGTTCGTTCGTCCCCGTATTCACTCGTTTGCCCTTGCGTTCGTTCGTCTGTCCTCGCGTCGACTCGTTTGTCCCCTCGTTCCCTCGTTTGCCGGTGCGTTCACTCGTTTGTCCTTGCATTGACTCGTTTGAAAACCAGGGACCCTAGCTACCTCCCACCTCAAGAGGGTGCCTGGCCCTACTGCCCCAACTATTCCAATAATGTGGATCGTGATCAGCAGCCCGTTCGCTCGTTTGTCCGCGTGTTTTTTCGCGTTTGCCCGTGCGTTCACTCGTTTGTCCGCATTTTTTTGCGTTTGTCCGTTTGTCCTCGCGTTTGTCTTGTTTGTCCGCTTCTTTTCGTCGCGTTTGCCCTTGCGTTCCCTCGTCTGCCCTTGCGTTCACTCGTTTGTCCGCGTTTTTTTTTTCGCGTTTGTCCGTTTGTCCTCGCGTTTCGTTCTTTTTTTCCGCGTTCGTCCGTTGCCAGCAGTGCTGGGCTTGGCTCTGATCCCGACAGTGTTGATTCTGCCGATCGACCTGCATTCGGAAGATGGATACATCTCCAGTATAATGGTGCATGCACCTCCGCCCATCCAGTCATCAGGAAATTATTACTTAATTTGTCCTTAAACAGACTTATCTACACTTATTTACACTTAAGTGTCTTGGCGAAAGGTGGATCTACTTGTCCAACATTGCAAGAGAAAAAAATTGTTGATGTATATTAACATACATGTTTTATTATATTTCACACTAAAAAAATATGAAACATGCCAGGTGAATGATGCAAGAGAGAGCAAACAAGTTTTGGGACAAGTGAGATAAACTGATTAAGGAGATTAAGGAATGTGTGAATTTACTGATGCCATGGGTCTTGAATGAGTGGGAGACTCCATGTACCACATCAGGGGCTTGTCAAATGTGGACACAAAAGCTGAATTATGAACCGCTCTCTGCTTGTGGTGCCATACATTCAGGCTTTTCATGGCGACTTTCTTTAACAATTGAACAATGTACCACATAGTGATACAATACAAATGCCCGCTGTTTGTTGGATCTTGCATGTGTAAGGCTGGTTTTGGTTCGGCGGGGAAATGAGAACAAAATGGTGTGACAATATAGAAGGGTTTTTTGAGAAGATTTTTAGTAATGGTGAAGCAATGAGTATAGAGGCAAGGTTGAGAGTAGGGGTGCAAGTGTGAAGACGAAACATTTCGAGAGGCTAAGACTTTCTGTAGAGCAAAGTTTGCTTTGAGCAGGGAACCAACATATGATTCTGCTGTTGTTATGAGTGTACATGAGCAGTATAAATACATTTTCAAGTACTTTACTAGGCTGAAATAAGAATGGGGAGCATATGGCGAGGTGAAAATACTTTGGTGAAACAAGGGTATCGTGAAGTTTGAGCACAAGGTAAGATAACGGAAAAAGAGAGAATGGAGAAGTGAGAGAATGTATCCACATAACTCGGATGCAAAGTGTAGAGCTTTCTCGCATCCGTGAGTCACGTGGACTTTGTGAATGACAGTTCTCAGATTTCCTTTTTGAGGTGCGGGCCGTGTGTAGAGGATAGACAATCCTTACACATGTCATGGCCCATGGGACACAGAAAATTGATGAATCCTTTAAGTCAGCCTTTCTTATGCACAACCAGCTGCTTTTGCTCCTTGACATCACTTGGCATTAATTTGCATTTCTTTCTGCCTGTGAAACTGCAGTTGGTGTATTTAGTACATGACTGCCTCAGTGCTGCACCAAGCAGTCCAGTTGTTGGCTTGTGACATGGATGGTTCACATTTGAACCCCAAAAAAACCAAACATGACCACTCTGAACAGTTTGCAAAGGTTCAATCCAGGGTTTGTCGACTCTGGTAGAACTGGACCCAGGTTTGGCACTTGCGCCCCCACTCTCAACCTTGCCTCTATACTCATCGCTTCACCATTACTAAAAATCTTCTCAAAAAACCCTTCTATATTGTCACACCATTTTGTTCTCATTTCCCCGCCGAATGGTTCTTGGTTCTTAGCAGCACTACTTGGACCAGTGTACCTTCATTTTGTCTGTCAAAACATTGAAAAAATAATAATTTATGTTTCAATGATTTTCTGTGTGTGGGACATGATGCAAAAATTCATCATGTTCCTTCAAGGATAATGCTGTATTTTCCACCTATTGTGTGCAGAAAACAATGTATAATTTGTGCATGTTCTGAGGCAGAGTATCCTGCAATCATGTTTCATTTTTTTTCTCTGAACATAATAAATGTTTTTTAAGTGTTGTGCCGGAGGAATATACTGCAAACATTATGTATTTATTCTTACAAAACATGGGGCATGTTTCATAAATTTCCTCTGATCAAATATACAAATGAAAGTTTGAAAGTTTCTTTGCTTTTCCTTAACAAAACATTGTCAAAATATTTATTATTATTTGTTATATGATTTTTCAATGTTCTTGGATCAAACATATGGTGAACAGGATGAAGTAATTGAGATTTTTGATACACAGAACATTGGAAAAACAGAGGCCAAAAAATTGACATGATTGTAAATTGTTATTTGAGGAATGATGAATAAAAAATATAGACTGTTTCTTGAGGGAAAATGACTCATTTTTAGATTATGTCTTGCATACAGAAAATCTTCAATACATTCATTATTTTTTTTCAATGTTTTGATACACACAATAAAAAGAAATTTCTATCTTCTAATTCAATGTTTTTTGGATGTTTGGTGGAGGAAAATGAGAAAATGCCCGCAGTGATACAAGTTTCATGCAATGGGAGATTATGTGTATACCATCAAACTCTTTGGGACTACTGATTCTTTCACCACTCAGATTGTATGCATTGTCTGTCTCCTACTTTTCAAAGACACTTATGAAGTTTTGCCTAGGGAGAGCTGGCGCACAGAGCCTTAAAAGTGTTCTATCCGCTAACAAACAAACTCGACACTTCAGCACAGCTTGCAAAGCACGAATGCAGGCGCCATGTACTTCGGCGAGTCGAGGAGGCAGCAGGCATTTCCTCCTTGAGTAATGAGTCTCTGGCCGATTCCCCTGCTCCACTGTTATCCAACTTAAAAGACCATCATTATATTGCAGCCAGTCAGAACAATCCAGTCTCATTATTTGGATTTCTTCAGGAACACAACGGTGATCCGGCTATTAAGGTAAACTTTTATTGTACTCTTGGGCGCCAGTTTGTTTATACCGCTCTCAGAACTTCATTCCACGATTGAAAGATCACATTTTGTATAGGCTGAACAAGTTGGATATTGGCCATTGCGACCACACATTCACGGCTGAGGAACGCAACTCAGTTATCATTCCAAATAATGTGGTTTACTCAGCTCAGACTATGCAAATACACTATACGACGTACGACATGCGACGCGAATATGATACCATCAACACAAGGACACATGCAGATGTGATGGTGCTTTCAGGCGAAAGTACTTTGAGCCACCCATACTGGTACACTCATATACTGGGTATATATCACTTGGACACATGGCTCGAAGGGAGTGAGATCTCACAGCACCTCAAGGTGCTCTACGTCAGATGGCTCGCACCAATAAAATCACACCAGTCTGGCATGCAGCGCGCTCGCCTTCCCAAAGTGGCATTTGTGGAGGAGTCTGATTATGACACCTTTGGATTTCTTGATCCAGGTCAAGTGATCTGGGGAGCTCACTTGATCCCCGTGTTTGCTTCTGAGCGTGGCGTAGGCTCTCTCCGCCATGGAAAATCGTTAGCACGTCCCATTGGGGAACTAGATGACTGGGAAGAATACTATGTCAGAATGTGCGTCCAATGTTTTTTCTTCTTGTGGATGGATGACTCACATTAATCAACATTAGTTTTGTCGATCGCGATATGTTCCTGTGTTATACTGACCTGGGCGTAGGACACCCGATAACTTCGCGGAGCACTGTCAGAGATTGTTTTGGCTCTCGGTCAAGAGCGCCAGTGGAGGCAACAGATATCAATGAAAGCAGAAGTGATGATGAGGGCTGCGGAGATGATGATGAACAGCATATGCATGTCGACCTTCAAGACAATGAGGAGCCAGAGGATGAAGGCGATGACATGGAGAGTGAGGAAGATGCAGGAGAGTCTGACGATTGGGTCGATGACCTAGGAGAAGTAGATGAGGATGATAACCTTTCTTTTTGAGGTAGGTCCGAATTCAGTTATAATAAAAGCACTTGTTCATTTGCTGATCACTTGCCTCGGCATCGACTCGCAGGTTCACATGACCATGAAAAACATTATGTATAGTAGTACTAGGAGGTACTCGCAATTTTCATGTTCCCAAAATCGCTCTGCACGACGTTCCAGGTCAGCTGTGGGACAAGGCGGCCAACGACACATACATCGACTGCAGGACTTAGTATTTGTGAAAATCTAGCGACTTTGAGATGAATGCGACCGACTCTACCATACAAAATATGTTGTGCGACGACCAAATGATACACATCCTATTTAGTAACTTCATGAACCCCCTGTGTGCATTAAATTTTTCGTCCATCCATCCAAGTGCAAAAGCTTGCGAAGCAAATAGTGCTAGTGTGCTTGCAAATTCATCTTTCCTTGACTTATTTCCCATGGAATGATTCGCTGTGTATGGTATTCGCCCTCTGGAGAACTTCTTGCCACCGCCCCAAACAAGAATATTTAAATTTATAATTCAGGCACGAGGGAACACATCACAATCTTCAATGAGGCTCACACGTTCAACTTGTCACTTGCATGGACGCCCGATGGCACTCGCCTTCTTACAGGTGGCGGTGGTTCTGATCCCACCATACGCGAATGGGATACAACAACCTGGAAGCAGGTCGGCAATCCCTGGACCGGTCACACTGACTCTGTCAATGGCATTGCCATTCATCCTACTGGCAAACTTGTCACATCTGCATCTCGTGACAATCATGTCCGTCCCTGGTGGCTCTCAGACTGACGAACTGTTGCCACCTTCGAGCACTCACCTACGCCGTTCTGCATCACTTTCTCCGTGGACAGCAATTACATCCTCAGTGGAGGTAAAGATAAGGTGATCTCAGAGTGGGCAGTACTTCCGAGTCTGGGTATTCATCTGAAGGCATGTTTCCGTCCTTGACTCATATGCCACAATTCGAGCATGTTTTGTGCAGATCCTGGCCATCACGACAGCCCGCGTTGCATGCATCTGAGATGGGCACTTGTCTACCGCTGAAAAACTACTCATGCTAGATATCAACACTGATGCCAACAACCATACTTCCTATGCCCATCGGTCATTTGTGATGGCTCGATGACACAAATGGGACCATGCCCTCCAGGATGCAAGGGCAGCATTTGATGTTGCATCAATATACACTGGCCAAGATCCACCAATCCACCATTTCCTGCTCTTGATCAAAGTACGTTATATTTGCCTCGCATACTTTCTGCTTCATCGTATATTTTAGGCCATTGTCCTCTTTAATGCAGATCAACATGACAAGGCCATTCTGCTCCTCAAAGAACTCGCTGCTGGTTGTCTGAATAATGCCGATGCTCTCGCGTGTGATGTCGTGCAAGTAAGTAGCATCCGCACTTGGTCATTATCTTTGCAACTCGCACATCAGGCATATCTGCGCATTCAACTCAGAATCTGTTAATTGTAGACCCTCGAGTTGAGGTGCATTCGTTCCTTCCGCCTGCCATAGAGTGGCTTGCCTCCTCCAGATCAGCTTCCTCCGACGTGGGCAAGATTCTTGTTATCATAGCGCCTACATGAGAGCTTGTGCTTCAAATTGAGGAAGAGGCAATGTCCCTTCTTGCACACCACCCATACGGTGTGCAGTCTGTTATCAGAGGTGGGCAATCTTTCCCATTCTTTGCTGCATATCATGATATATATTAACACTTGCAGCATAAACACAGAGAAAACCCGTCTTAACTCTCCCACTGCTCGCACCGACATCCTAAATGCCACTCCCGGTCGGCTCCTCGACCATCTGACTTCGGGGCTAGCCCTCCGCCCAACTGTGCTCATTCTTGACGAGGCAGATAGGCTACTCAATCAAGGATTTTGCAAGGATCTAGAACACATTCTGGGATTCTTGCCTGATAGACGGGGAACAAGATGACAATCTATGCTATTTTCTGCAACTTTTGACAATGCAATCAAGAAGGTGGGTGGGTTTTTTGTGTAAGAATAACAGGCACTGATTGTTTTGGGGAGTAGATTGCAAGGATTTACCTAGATCCAAATTATAAATTCATATCTACGCTCCACGCGGACGAGATCAACACACACGAACATGGTGTGTGCATCTTTTCCATAATCTATCAATGAAATAACAAAGTGACACATATGTAACATAGTTCCCCAGAGTTACCTCATAACACCCCTCGAAGATATCCTTCCGACACTTGTTTCCCTCCTCAAGCAGGCAGGTCTGCAAGCAAAGCAATGTTGTTTTGTACAACGGCACATGGAATGGCCGTTGTCATGAGTGTCTTGCAACAAGTGTCTGCTGGGCCACAATCTATGCTTCCCCCAATCTACCAGATCCAAAGCCGTATGTCACAGGCTGCGCATACACACGCTGCACAGGAGTTCTGCGATGCCCCAGAGGGTGCGATTTTGGTGACCAGCGATGTGACTGCAAGAGGGATGGATTTTCTGAGGTGGGTCTCCTATCAAATCTCAAAGTATTCTCAGTCCCTTCGTTGGCCAAACAATCATGCTGTTGTCTGATCATTTTTCGTTGATCTGTTTTATTTCATATCTTGCCCTGCAGTCTACTTTCTCTTCCTTAGATGATGCACATTATGAAGAAGCTGCTCACCATTTTACTGCTGTTCTCAACTCGAGCGCTCTCTCATCGAACTCACCTATTCATTTTATGTATGAGGATTTGGTGGTGGTGTGTGAAAATACATCCGAAATCCTTTTCATAACCGAGTCCCTTGTCCAGCTCTTCAACTGGGATCTCAAATCATTGTGGGTTACTGCACACCAGAAACGTTGTCATACACTCCTTCGGGCAGGTAAACTTCAAGATGCCGCTAAATCATACCGATACATGATGGACAATATCGATGAAACAACGGGGGCGAGCTGCGTTGAATGGTCCAACGGTGAATGCACATCCCGATCATAATGACAATATTCACTTCTGCTTCTGTTACAAATATAATATTAACTGGTCATCTTGCAGTTATGTTGGTTGCTCGGTCTCTCGCATGTGAAGTGCACATAAGTCGTATTGACTTGATCCATTCGTTTCGAGATTTGCAGCCAGTCCATATATGATACGCAAGACGCTATGTTACGTACTGAAAAGCTTAGACGTGAATACCCAGAATATTCACTGATACGGTATACCATTTTCATGTCCATCTGGTGTTTTGTTTCCAAACTACAAGTTTCAGTGTCACGTACTATGCCTCATGGCACTGCAGTGTGTGACTTAATACCCGCATGACGTTTCCTCACGTGCTTTGTGTCACTCAAATTTATCAACGGTTAACAGTGTACATGTTGATTGATAGCAACATAACACTTAGTTGCTATTCCTTTGTTCAACAATGGCCGACTCTGCAGAGACATCTCCGAAAGTGATGCTCCAGTTTTACCACATGCTGTGCCCTTTCAAATCCATCTTCACATGACTCAAACAGGAACACCCACCAAAAGATTTGTTTACAAACCGCGAATTTGCATTTACTCTCCAGGGAGACATATATCTACGTTATAACTGCTTTTCGAATGCAGAAGAACTCAGAAAGCAAGCAGGTGTGCGAGATCCAATAATTCAAGCGCCCTGCCTCATGTACTAAATGAGGATTCCTGTCAGCAAAAGCCATGCATCGTTTCCAGTGAGCCTGCTGCTCTCTACCTTTTCAATTACAAGCCTCATTCGCGTATCATATATATTGTCACCTCACTGCTGCAGCTTCTTCACTTTACCTTTTATTGTTGATGTGCCTTAGCAAAAGGTCTGACCCTATTACCAGAAGTTCACCCTTTTGATGAAGACTGGTTCACACCAACATCTGAGCACAAGCAATTACTAGCACTCCCACCTGCTAGTGACTTTCGGACGTCACTCATATTGCCAGAGTGCGTTACAGACCTGTCTTGTCAACCTTACAACTCTCTCACAATACAGGTTCCCAGTCTTACTCGCCGTTTCACGCTTCTTCGCTCCTCCTCCGGTGATCCTCTTACACTTGACGATCTCAGGTTTAAGTTTGCGGAACAGAGAGCCCGTGGTGTGCCAAGCCAAATATCAGAGGAGGAAGAGGACATGATCCTTGAGACGCTGGGGCGGATGCGTACCAAAAATGCTGCGCCCAGTACCACTTCAAGCAGGAAACTTGAGGGCATTTCTGGTGCTAATGCGACTGACCTGGGAATGGAATCCGACTACACCCATGAGCGTACCTCTCATATATCCACCACGACCTCTTCAACCACATACCCAGCTTCATCTGTTACTTCATCGTCGTCACCGAGTTCGCGTTCAACAAAGAAGTACAGCAACAATCTTTTTGCATCTGGGCGCACTCAATCCGACGTGTTTTGAGATCGGGCCCATGTACTCATCTCGGGTGAGCTATCTTTCAATCTGCCTGGCACTTACGCTGACGACATGCCAACCAAGCGAGCGGAAATTGGCGCGGTCTGTAAAGTCTGGGAAGCTCTTCACCCCGTTAAAGCGCGAGCTGGTGTTCGATATCGATATGACTGATTATGACGGCGTGCGCACATGCTGCACATCAGCAGGAATATGTAAACGCTGCTGGGCATTCATCGCCAACAGCCGTGCGCGTCCTTGACTCAGCCTTGCGCACGCAATTTGGATATCATCATTTGTTATGGGTATACTCGGGCCGTCGCGGCATCTATTTGTGGGTCAGTGATGACTAGGCCATGGGGCTGACCGACGAACTATGTAGAGCTGTGGTTGGGGCGCTTACTGTGATAGAAGGAGGTAAGGAGATGGCGAAGAAGGTGAATGTAAGAGGCGTGGCACGAAGAGCCACCCTGGAGATTTGCCACCTCCTCTGTGACATGCACTGCGATGAAGGGAGTAGGATGTGGTATCAATTGTTGGATAATCAAGAATGCTTCCTATCCTGAGGACGGCTGGCGAACACTGCTTAAACTGGTTCCGGACAAGAAAATTGTCGAGACTCTCGAGGAGCGATGGGAGAAATAACCCGGTATCGAATCGTCGAAGAAATGGAACGAGCTGAAGGCAGGGTAATGTTGTATACACTTCACTTTTACTATCTATGCTATTACTGACAGCTTCATAGGCCTGAAATCTAGCCACTCTTGAGGACATCATTCTGCAATCCACGCCTAGATGCCGAAGTATCCAAGCACCGAAACCATCTTCTCAAAGTACCATTCTGTGTCTGCGTCCCCGTTGACCCGAACCGCGTGGAAAATTTCGACCCCAATGCAGTTCCCACAGTTATGCAGCTCCTTCAAGAGCTTGACAAGGCAGGCGAGGGTGCAAGTGAGTGCACCGCTTGTCACTGTGCCCGTTGTTTTCACTTACATTTTGATTCAGACTGGGAGCATACAAGTCTCAAGCCGTACGTCGACATGCTAGACAGACACGTTATGGGAATTCTGGATGATGTCCGAAGGAGAGAACGGGCAAAAGCTGTGCTTCAACACAGTGCGTGGATTTTGGTGTATATTAGGACCATTCAGATTTTTATCTCATTTTACAGCAATGTAAGTTGCAAACGATATCATTTACCCTGTTGTATTATTCTATTAATATACGCTGCCTGTCGTCTCAGTAATTCGATTTCGAGTCTTCCAGTCAGTTACGACACATCACGTCAGTCGATTACTCGTGAGACAAAAAAGTGAGGCACTGTCGTGCTCACGCTCGACACCGTAATGTGTTACATACTTATGCATCCTCCGTTTGCCTTGGAAATGCCCCCCATGTAAACTTTAGTGTAGATTTAATGAAAACTTTGAGATAATTAAATTGACTGAATTTCTACTTGAAATAATGCTACAGTATATATAATAAGGTACGCTAAATGTAAGTACCCGGACCGTGTATATGTGAAGTTCCTCGAAATAAAAATGGAGGGAGACTGTATGAGCTAGGCAGGCGCTAGCAAGTGCGAGAAGGTAACGCGCGCGAAGGCACGCATACGTGAGGTGAAGGTGCGCGAGATGCACAAGTGAGTGGGAGGTTCGAGAATGCGCGTGCGTGAAGCGAAGGCGCGCCTAGAACGTTAAGGGAAAGGCCCTATTTGAAGAGTGGATGCACAGATGGATGGTTGACAGGAGAATCAGATCAGATATCAAGTGAGGAGGTGATCTATACACTTTCCAGTACACAAAGATAAGGGGAAAGTAAGTACCAGAACCCCAAAGATTCCCTTCTCTATTTAAGAATGGAGATTACACTATGCGGCGCGCTTCCGAGCGCGCTCCCGAACCGAGTAACCATATCAACTCTAATTATAACTAAGTTTAAATAGACTTTCTATATGTAGCGCGGATTTCGGACCGAAGATTTGTTAGTTCAATGAAGGAGATAGGAATAACGCACCAGCAAATCCGGACTTGTCTATAGTCCGCGAGTCGATGACAAATAATGTCCGTCTCGGACATTACCGGTGATTAGTCATTCCCTACATTACTCATTATTCTACGTATTACTAAGCTTCTTCTGTTGTACTCGTACCTTCATCATCTATGGCTGTGTCCAACATCCCATGCTTAGGTGTCGTCGTTGAAGGAAACCATGACTGCGTCGTCAATGAGCCAATACTCCTCGTTACTTTCATCGACGTTATCATACGCTCCCAGCTCGACGACAAGCAAATGGACACTTGGAAGGCAGCCGGAACTCACGATCACGTGATGTACGGTTGCGCGGTTAAACGGTCCTGCTTCCTGCCGCACGCAGAAAGATCGACTTGGAAGGATTCAGTGATTAATTGCACGTGCCCACGTCGTGCCATGGGTCCAAGGTGAGTTTTCACTTGTTTTCTTCGCATCTATCAGCATGTTCACTGATGTCCAACCTTGGGACTCGACATTGGCCGCCTATCGCGACCAGGAAGCATCCCCAACCACTAACGACACTCTTGATTTTCATCGCGAGAACCTTGGTTTTCCATGGGCTGGCCAATTTCCCCCCAACCTCCCTGATCAGCACTATCAGGCCTCAGGTCAGGGCATACTATACTCTCCCATCCCATATCCCCCTCCTTACCTTCACGTTCATGAATCCAAGATCCCGCCTGCATTCGCTGAGGCATGGGAGTCTCATGAAGACGATCTTACTCCAGGAGCTTTCCTTGAGGCATGGCACCCCACATTCTCTGATCACCATGATCCCGTTGATTCCAGTCACGGATCGCCGAACTTGTCTCAACTTCCCGTGCCATCGTCCAGCGCCACCTTACTCAACCATCACTTACCCGCTAGAACTCCTGAGACAGCCAACGCGGACTCGGCCCAACCCCACGCACCGCTCGGTACCATCTACTTACCACCTCCATCGGATATCGTCGATGACGAAATACGTCAATCTCACGCTCCCCTCATGTCTGTTCGCCTCCGCAGGGCACGATCCAGCGGGACAACTCGCTCAAGGACCTCGCGTATGTCCAGACGGACAGGAATAGAAAGGGGAGAAGCCGCAAGGCAACTCAACACTCAGCTTCTCACAACGACGCCCGTGCAACCGACTCTTAGTGTAGTACCGTTCAACACCACGTCAGTCGCGTCGCAGGCGAAAGACACGATGAAATCACTACTCTTACGGTCGTCCTTGTTTCCCGCAAAAGATGACATCGCCGCCAAGGCGACGACTGCATGGACCACTACCGTCGAGAGCCAACCAGGTGAGTATCTTCTTGAACTGCCGCCGGACAGTCGTGCTCACAATGTTCCGTTCAAATCAGTTGAATTCCGGGATCTCGCAAGAAACGCTGCTGCTGCCGGAGAAAAGAAGCTCGTCAATTTAGTTGAAAGTATGCGTAACGATTTGAAAGAAGTAGGACGACATTTCGTATATTTCAAGTACGATTTGGGCGGCGCCGTTTTGGCGACGGAGATCCTCACGGCCGTTGAAGTCCGTGCGCATCAAACCATTGACCTCATCACCGATGAGAAGTTCCTCGACGTTACCGTTAACGTGAGTGATGTGTTTCCCGTCTGAAATCAAACTGACGCGCAGTGTCTTTAGATTAATGGGGACTTCGTCACCGTCCCATTCGGCAGCACCCCCGTTTTGCAGTTTATCATGTACATCACCTACGACAGCAAATTCGGGTACGATCGATACCTCGGGAAAGGCGTCCCCATGACCCGCGACAAGTTGCGACCGCTGTTCTTGATGACAGGCACTATATTCCGGTGGGCGCTGGGGGAGCGCTCCAGTGGCATCTTTACTGCCAGCGATTTTGTTGTGGATGACTGGCAGGCATATCACACAGGTTTGGAGAAGCGCTTCGACAATATGAGCCTGGCGCAGCAGGGAGCGCTTGACATATTAATTGCAAAGCACGTCGTCTGCCCGTACTAATCATCATGTAAGCATTTTTGTACCAGTAGTTCAACGAAACCAGCACATCTGGAGTAGCTTTCGTTCCCTTGAGTGATTGTGATATGTCGCAGTGTTGTGGAGAACTGGCATGCTTGCCAGATAGACGCCTAGTATGTCGTAGAATTTAACATCTGACGTATCGGTAGCCAAACGTTTACCATCACCATGACAGTCTCTCTTCAAGCTTCAAGTCATGCACGTGTTTTCGATCCTGTGTCTCTAATACTGAACCCCAGTGAAAGTCCGACATCATGGGCCATTTCCACGGAGGTCGACGGATTTGTAAGTTCCGGGTAGTCAGTAGAGTGTCTAGACTCATCGACGGAAATCTAAGTCAAACAATCTGATTTGCAATTGAGCAGCCTTACAGCGCATGCTCAATACTGCAAGAATCCAAGCTTGTGCAATTCAACTGTCAACATGTTCAATTGAAGGTCCGTGCGTAATATATATCTTATTGCTCAAGTATTTCGTACTTCGCCACACTCGAACCAACTTCAAAAGTCCACTTGCCTGCGACTCGGAGTTTTAATGAACTCTCCTCTCACCATCATCAGTGCATTATTACTATTGTCGACTGACTTACTCGTCGCCCGCCTACCTTGAATTCTCTCATACCTTTCTTCCTCGTCACGACGACTCAAATGATGTGAGTTTTTTTGCCTTGGTCGTGTCAATACTAGATGAAAACGTTCGAAACAGGGCGCATATAACCACTCCGAGTCATTCAACTCAATCTTCTAGTACCTGACATGTCTCGTGCCACACCAGTACATTCGTTTTCAGTACTGCTACTCTGATTCACTGATCTGTTATCAGCCTAGGTTTTGGATCAAGAGGACTTCTGCTCGTTATGGTTCGGGCACCAATAAATACCACGAATGCTGTCAAGCGGTATCATTTTCATTCATTTCATCGTGCTCTATTCTTATTGTTACAGAACTATGACATTGAAGCTTCGAATCTGGTAAGTACTCATCCTATTCCTATTAATGTATGCTCATTTGTGTATTCCATCTAGGTTACTGACCGCATGTCGTCCGCAAATACGGTCAAAGTCCCTGCAAAGTTCTCTAGCGGCACGTTTCATTAGCCGGGCACCGGGGTAGGACAATCCTAGAGGGAGGAGCTAGCGCGAATGAGCGCGGGTAGATTTTATTCCCATGTTTTGTATTGTATGTCATGTTGCAATGCATCGATTTCCGTATATTTGCGTCGAAGCCAGCAAAATATCAAAGGGATACACAGTTATATTCAAATCTACGGAATTCTATCCAGTAGTCAATGCATTGAAAAGCATACACCAGCGTTGATGCGCATCGTTTTCACAGCTACGGAAAGCGCAGATACCGACGCGTATCTACACAATAAGAAGTGTCACAGCCACAGTATATCTGCATTGCTGCGGGTGGAACGTCGACAAGTGAACTCGGAAGCATAAAGCCGTTGTCTTGCGAAAAGTCTTCAATAACATTATAATCGAGCCAATATTTGATGGGAACTGAGAACAATCAGTGACATCAATGCTAGTGAGCTTCCGTCCCTTACTCGTTACAAAGATAGTGTGTTACAATTTTGTTACTAAGCGTCAAGCCAATCTCTATTTGTTGTCGAGGGCTAAAGCCGTTGTCCTGCAGAAAGTCTTAGATAACATTAAAATCAAAGCAATATTTGATAGGAACTGAGAAAGATCAGTGACGTCAATGCTAGTGAGCTTCCGTCCCTTACTAGTTACGAAGATAGCGTGTTACAATTTTGTTACTAAGTGTCAAGCCAATCTCTATTTGTTGTTGAGGGCTAAAGCTGTTGTCCTGCAGAAAGTCTTAGATAACATTAAAATCAAAGCAATATTTGATAGGAACTGAGAAAGATCAGCGACGTCAACACTAGTGAGCTTCCGCCCATTGCTGGCTGCAAAGGCTGCTTGTTACGATTTTGTCATGGTCTCATCTAGCAAGTCTATGTTGGTGACCATCCATGGCTAAGTATGATCAAGGCAAATTTCTTGTGGTATACATAGTCATATTCGGTAGGAGCAGAATTACATCATCCTACAGCTGCGACGGGTACACTTTCAAGGACTCATACATTTGCTGATGATAGATGATCAATTGTGTTGGTCAGAGATGGTTGAACTTGACAAAGAATCAATGGACTGACTTGCTATCATCGGATCAGCGGGCAATGGCTTGATTCAGTGTGGCTCTTGCTCAAATGAGGATTGACAAACTCACTCTCTGCAAACAGTGAGCAACGACTTAGATCAGCATGGTTCTGGCTCAAACAACAATCGACACGCTCACCAACTGCAAACGGTGGGCATCGACTTGGATCAGCATGGTTCTGGTTCTAACAATGACAGACACACTCACAGACTGTGAAAGGTGGGCAACAACATAGATCAGCATGGATGTTGCTCGAATGAGGATCGGCACACTCACATCCTGCAAACGGTGGGCGACAACTTGGATCAGCATGGCTCTTGCTCATACGCATCAGGGAAACCCTCCCAGGCGAAAATTTTAATAAATTGATCTAAACGATGTTATTCTGATAATTCTATCTAATTTCAAGTATTAGGAATAAAACGGCTAAAAGACAATAATGTACAATGGAATTATCGAGACTTATTTGAAGATACAGAAAGTTTATCTATCTAGATACGAGTTCAACCAAAAAGTGTTATAGCCATCTAGAACTGTATCACTCGACCACTCTCGTGGGACGATGCCACTGAAATTCAGCAGAAGAGAGGCACTCCACACGATCTTTGACAAAGCTGCAGCTCGAGTAGATGGATAAATCTGAAGAGATTGGCGGAGGTGGAGGGAGATGCATGAGTAGTAAGGGAATGCTGGATCGAAGTGAGGGTTGCGGTGGTAAATTTTGACTCTAAAGAAGGAGCACTACTGTACTGAGTCAGACCCTTCAGTCACTTTGGACGTAGAAGTGGTGCCCCGGATGTGCCAAAAGGCTGTAGAATGTGTCCCAGCCAGTACTGGCCTGTCCAGGTAGATATGTGGCTGGCCGGTGTGTAGAGGTAGGCACAGCCAGTGTACCTTGAACCCGCAAGGTATGTAGCCTGTGTGACCACTCAGGCAGTGTGTAGAGCTAGGACTGGCCGATGTTTCCATATACAAGTGCTCGGCCAGCACTGCTCATACGACCACATATAAGGGTGCTGGCCAGCCATGTAGGGCAGGACACAGCCTCTGGCCAGCACTCTTATGGACAGTCGTATAGGATTCTCGGCCGAGCACATAGGGCAGGCACTGGCCAGCTTCACCAGGACCCAGCCTCTGGCCAGCCCTGCTCATACACCTATGTATAGGAGTACTGGCCAACTGTGGTAGGGCAGGGGCCAGCTCAGTGAGGACACATCCTCCGGCCAGCATGTCATATCCCGTATTCCGGACCTACATCCGATAATATTCCCACGCCTCATCCGGACCTTCGGATGTGCTATCCATGTCTCCAGTACCCATCCGGATCCCTGCACCTCTGCACATCCACATCCGCATGTCCACGTCCAGATCCCTTATCCTTCGCAGCTAGCCTGCATCATTCATCCTTGTCCCATCGCCCTAATGCCACATCCTATATATCCACGCATCTCATCCAGACCATATCCGATCCGGTCCGATCCGATGTATAGATCTGTTTCCTATCTGATATACGATAAGCTTCATAATTCATTTCCTGTGCATATAACGTTAACACAGCCTATCCGGTATTCCTTGTTACCAGTACCTCGGTTATATTTATTACCGGTATGCTTACTGATCTGTTAACCCATGTTCATTTCCGACTCGTGTTTGTCAACCTTTGCATATGCTTTGTACATAGCCTTGGACTCTGCTTATTGATCCTTCCATTATTTCTCTTAGTATATAAACTTGTGTATATGTCTTGTAGTACCTCAGTCTGAATATCATATTAGTCCTCGCACTAGTCTTCACTCTAAGTCCTCATATCAGTTCTAGTCTTCCAACTTAGTTGTTATCCATCTCAGGCCTAGGGAGTTTCTCCCTAGGCCGGAGCTCTGCTTATCCGATACTCCGCTCATCCGCTCATCCGATCCTCTGTAGTTTCCGGAAGTTCATCCGGATCTTTCCCGCGGTCCTCCGGACCTATTCTGCTTCGGACTTTGTCCTTGCAGCCTTTCCTCTGTTTACTTCTACTCAGGACAAGTCCCGAGTAGCCATTATACATATCCGTATCAGGACAAAACCTCATTGTAATTTCCGGAAGTTCCTCCGGAACTTTCCCGCACTCATCCGGAAGTTACTTGCACCCATCCGGAAAGTCCTTCCGAAGTTTCCCGCGCCTTCGGATGTCCTTTGGACGTCTTCGGACTTTCCTCGGACACCAATCTGAAATTAAGGGCACATACTCGGGTAAGGGGCGCAGCGCACAAGCTGAAGCCAAGCCCCTCAGAATCAGTCCTACCCTTTGTGCATGGTCTTAACACAGCACTTGTATACATGGACATATAAGAGCCTTGGCCGAGCACATAGAGCAGGTACTGGCCAGCACTTTTATACATGGTCGTATAGGAACCCCGGCCGAGCACACAGGGCAGGTACTGGCCAGCTCTAGTGATGTTCCGGCCTGGCTTGGCTCGAAAGCCGCAGCTTTGGCCCGGCTTCAGATGGCTTGGGCTTTCGAAAATTCCAGGCCAGGCCAAAGCCGCCAGTGATGGCTGGCTTTGGCTCGGCTTTGGCCTGAGCTGCAGCCCAAGTACTGAAAATGAAGAAACACGTTCAAAAGATAATTTACATCATGGAGTCAGCATCTGATTCTACAAAATCCTCGTCTCCCTGCAGAAGAGCATCCCAGCCCTCCTCATCCCCATCTTCGACATCACTCAGCTTCTCGTTAGCATCCATTTCAATATCAGAGTCCTTGAGAGCTTCCTCAGTTGATGATGAGGGTCCAGGCGCGCAGAAGAGTAGATGGTGGCAAAGGGCACATTTGACACACTGTAGGGCCTCAACAATGTCACCTTTGAGGCAGTTGCGGCACTTGCTAATGGTAATGCCACCCTGTGAGAACGCACACTCACTCGAAACTGACGATGCCATAATTGAGAGGTAGTCGCGAGCTAGCAAGGTCCATACTGGGCCATATCTGTGTCCATTAATCTACAACAAAGACTGGTCAGTATTGAGACAAGATAGACTTGGATGTGTACTTACACCCCACCATTGAATTATGCTCATTCCCGGCGGAGGTTTTGTCTCTACAGCATCAACATAGTTTTTAAAACTGGCATACCATGGTCTAGATGGATCTGTATGAGTGACAACAGTCTCGTCATTGTCATCTTCATCGGAGCTCTGCGCCTCGCGAATTAACTTCTTGAGTCTGCTAGCTTTGCCTTTCTTGACAAGTGAAGGTTGCGACATGGATGCTGCCTGGCCCAATTCAAGATAGCGAGCCTCAAACTACATGACTTGTAAGTGATTGTAAGCTGGTGAATAACTTTGTCCAATATACCACTCGTTCCGCGCAAGCAAGAACTTCGTCTTGCAAATCCTCGGGCCAGTTCTTCTTGAAGTACAACATTTTACCCATCGGATCAAGCACTGCATGGAACATGAGCATCATGGATACATGGTAAATGAAACAAGGAGAACATACACATAGTCAGGACATAGGCCGGGGAGTCAGTGGTCTTCTCGTAATACTCATCGAGCTTTTGTGCAGCGGCATGCAATGCTGGTGCAAAATGTAAATATTTGGACCGTTCTACACGCGAAGTCCAAGCTCGATGGAGAGTCTCGAGCGCAGGGATAGCAAGATGTAGTGTAGTAGTTGATTCTGACGAAAAGGCCTGCTGGGCAACGTCTGCATACTGAAATATTAAATCAGCGGCAGCACAATATCAAATGATGAAGGCAACATACCGATAATAGATCAGCAAATTTACCAACATGAGTCCATTCAGTTGATGCCAATGTAAGGAAATCAATCTTGGCCTGTTTGGTCAAGTCTCGCTCTTGTAGACCCATCTCGTACACAAATACATTGACATGCTGTTGTCAGAAATCAGACATTGCATTATTGGACACTGCAGGCTACACTCACCTCTTTATTGCTCTCCGCACGGTTGACCATCACATAGGTTGAGGACCAACGAACCTTCATATCCAGAAGGAGTTGTGTAGGGTGCGAGATGCCAGCCTTGACTTGCACTGTTTTGTAAAGTTCCTTATGTTTCGCAGATGATCGCTCCTTTGAACAATTCAGTAAAATGTAATGCGTGAAGAGACATCAATCACCTTTACGCATATCGAATGCATGAGTCCGATCTTGTCACGATTATGATGCTTGGTGGTATCCAGCTCATGAGCATGGGGGTTGTGAGGCTCGTAGTGCGGAGCTTTGCTGTATGTACTGATCAGTACTTGGGTGGCGAGATTAATCACATGAGCGAGACAGCTGAACACTACATGAGCACATATCAACTGTGAAACAAATGTCTTACTTGATCCTTCGTTTATAGCAAGGGAACTCCTTTTTGTGTCGCGCTTCATAGAGTCGAGCAAACTCCTCGAGCATTGTGCCATTGTTAGAGGCATTATCACAAGTGACATGGCCCAACTATATATCATAATTAGACTGAGTCAAGCAGAATGCAAAGATGACATGCCTTATGTGTGATACTGACACAATCTAAAACTTTGAACAGTGCACCACTGAGACGCTTCCCATTGTGTGCATTGTTGAGCTGGGTAAAGCCAAGAAGTGCACTTTCACACTCCCATTGCATCGTCGACTTCTCTTCGATCCAGTGGCCAGTGACAGCGAAATATCCATCAGTGTTGGTGGCTTGCCATGCATTGCAAGTGATATTGATTGCTCCGCTAACAGCAGTGCTCTGTGTTGGCAGATGAGATGTGGTAAAGCACACGCTGGATTGTGACATACATTTAACGTCGTCCGGAGTCTCATCAAATGATTCTTGAATATTCATATGATCTCGGCGCAGGTGGCTTTGCAACTGGGGATTTTGACACTATTTGTCGCCCGTGAAGCGACATAAATCATCTCCTGGAACTTTGGATGTTCAAGGGCTTGGATGGGCTAGATGAAGGCGCGTCAATGGTCATACTATTAGATCAAGCAAAGCATACATACTTGATCCGTTGCAACCAACCATTCAATTGAAGCTTGTTTGAATAACTTATCCGAGTACGGTATGACTCGTTCAGAGAGTTTGCATTCAGTCAGATGCGAGTTAATGGTCCGCTGCGCCTGCTCGGCCTTCTCCTTGTGGGCCTTGACATCACCCGGTAACATCGACTTGAAAGAGTGCTCCTTTGCCCATTGTCGATACTTTCCCTACAGTATAATCATATATATATGCACAATGAATATATGAAAGAAATGTACGCACCGCAAAATTAGCTTCGGCATGACGACGAAGTGTCGTAGATTCATTCACAAGTAAACACTGTTTCCTATAAATTTGGTGTGAGTGAGCAAGCGCAATCATGACCTTATAGACTTACAAGCATATCTTGCACTTTCGGTGCTTTTTGACCTTGCCATTGGTTCCCGTATGATCGAACATTGCACAAAAAATGCATCAAGATCAGCAGTCTTCCCTTCGCGTGTTGGAGCTGTGTCGGTGATAGGTTGGACATGAACATCAGTAGGAATGCCATCATCGTCAATCAAATCTACATTGATTGGCACTGATTTGCGCCACAATCTTTTGGCTACCAGGTATCAGTTTTAATATTTGCAGATGGAAAAAGAAACTTACGTCGTGGATTGGTGCGTGCATCTTCATATTCCTCTCCATCAGATTCATCAACAACTGCTTCAACATGCGCCCGTTTACCCATTTTGAGTGTTGCCGAGGTTGCCAGGGTTGAACCTGATGGTGCAGTGTCACCTGTTGAGCTGGGGGTGGTTTGATCCATGTTGGAAGTGTGTTGAATTTCAGGCAAACACCTCGTAGCCTCAGCTGCACGAAAGGCATTTATAGCCTTGGTTTGGGATGGGAGAGCTGCCTTCTCTGAATGTTGGAGAAGGGTGGCACTGGGCTTTGTTCGGCGGACTGGCCGTGCATGACATTTGTCGTCACTGTCTGTGTGGATGGTTCCAACCATTAGAGACAAGTAGTAGGAAACAGATATGAAAAAAATACCATCACAGATGCAGGCCTTTTGTCTGAAAACAAATGCGCTAGCTGCCAAGCTTGCAAGTCACAAGAGACTCGTAAAAGAGGGCAAATTACTGTAATTGATCTATCCACCAGCAACAAAGTGAGTTATGTCAAGCTTGGAAAGAACGAAGCTCTGCAACTCACTGTCATGAGCTCATACAACGGAAAGTGAAAGTCTATAATGAGATAGAAGTGGGGTTCTGGGGTTCTGGGGTTCTGGGGTCGTCAAGTGAGTGGTGTTTGCGACACTGCAGGCACAGTTCTGTGTGACATAAGCCGCGGCTTGAGCCGCCAGCTTTGGCTTTTCAAAATCTCAGGCCAGGCCAAAGCCGTCACCAAGCCATGACTTTGGCCTGGCTCGGCTTGGCCTATTCAGGCCCGGCTTGGCCTGAAGCCGGGCCGTGCACATCACTAGCCAGCTCAGCCATGACATAGCCCCTGGCCAGGACTGTTATACATCCCTGTATAAGAGTCCCGGCCAGGGGTATTTGGCAGGTACTGGCCAGCTTAGCCAGAACACAGCCTCCAGCCAGCACTCTTATATATGATCATATAAGATCCCTGGCCGAGCACACAGGGCAGGTACTGGGCAGCTCAGCCATGACACAGCCCCCAGCCGGGACTCTTATACTGTGCTGTATAAGAGCCCCGGCCGGGGGTATAGGCCATGTGCTCATTTTACAAGCAGGAGGCTGGCTGAACTGGCCAGTACTTGCTCTACATGACCGGCCAGCACCTTTATACATGCCAGAGCCCCTTCAGTAACATTTCCCGACTTAGTCAGACAGCCAAATGTTGAGAATTGACCCAGTGAGGCGGGCCATCCAATGTGGGCCCAAGCGTAGCTGATCACGGATGGGCCCACAGCTTGGAATAGTACCCATGCTGGCGGGTCGGCCAAGTGTGAGATCAACAGGATAAGCGGGCCAATTGTATTGGGATACAGGTACTGAGAGTGATGGATGGGCCCTGTATATATGTCTCGGAAGGAAGAACAGATAGGCCCAGCTGGATATTCTATATCCATGTCATCTCAGAAGGGCTCTGCTAGTGATTTTGGGCCCAAGCGCTGACCAGTAGGTTTTGTGTCGACCCAGCATATGATATCAGAAGAGCCAGCCAATCAGTTTTGGCTGAAGAGAATATGTCAGAAGGAATGGCCGTTGGCCCAGCTGATACAGGAAGGGCCGACTGGTGATTTTTTCGGCCCAGGAGAATGCATACATGATCTCGGATGGGCCAATGGATGGGCTCGAGAAAACATGCAGTTGATGTCGGAAGGGCCAACTAGGTATGTTTTCGGCCCAGGAGAATACTCAGAAAGACTGGCAGTTGGGCCAAGCCAGTAATTTGTGGACCCAAGCGGCAACTGGTAGTCATGTGTCATCATGGCATATGAGCCAGCTGGTGGGCATGCGTCTGATATCGGATGGGCCGGCTGATTGTGTTTGGGTTCGGGAAATATTGTTGGGGGAAGGATTTGCGGTTTAGCCCAGCAGATCTCGGGAGGGCCAACCACTCATTTTCGACGCATCCAGGAGAATTGCATATAATCTTGGAGAGGAAATGGTTCGGCTCAGGAGAACAAACATTTGATATTGGAAGGGTTGGCTAGTTGTTTTCAGCCCAGGAGCACAATCAAGTGATCTCGGAAGGGCCAGCTCATCATATGTCAATATGTATACAATGTTGGAAGGACCGACTGTTGCGCCCAGCTTATTATGAGTGTGATATCGGAAGGACTGAAGGTTTAGCACAGTTGGTTATTTCACCACGGGCATACCCCAACTGATTACACAAACGGTTGGGCCCGGCTAGTCATGATTGGCCAAGGGAATATGAATTTGGTATCGGAAAGGCTGACCCTTAAGTCACCTTAGTTTTTTCATGATTCACAAAATGTGTAATTTCGGAAGGACCAATTTACCATCATAATATTGACGACGATAAGCATCTGATTTCCACTTAAGTTATGTTTCACATGAATTTGTTTCACAAAAGTCAGTTTGATATCTTTAGGCTCGGAAGACTATGCCTCTGTGCTCCGCATGGGTCAGCGATGATGAGATTTGTGACATCGGCAGGTGGAAGTGATATCGGAAGGGGATGATTTACTGTTTATCCATGATTAGTCTTGGAAAGGTAGACAAATGGCCGAGAATTGGTCTTCAAGGATGTGGATTGAATGAATTTCACACTGGAAGGTGTTACAAATGGAATGAACAAATGTCCGTTTGGTCCCAGCAGACTGCGATTGTTCGACCAACCAACTTCACATGTTTGTGATCGGCAGTGAGAATTAGAGATTTTGAGATCAGTGCCTATCATTTGCGGAAGCAATATCTCGGGCGACCATGTAGTTATATACAGTGGCTCAAAAAAGTGTCTCAATGTTTGTAACATTTCATGTAATTGCTTTATTATGCGCCAGGGTGTAGGAATATGACTAAACCATAGAGAGGTGTCATAAAGCTATGCTTCTTAGCCTCATTTGAGTTCCCTATGGCGTGGGAAGCTGATGTCATCATGTGCAGATATGGCTATTTTAATTTGGTGACTCATTGAGACACTTTTTTGACTTTTAGTTTGATCAACACAATCTCTATAATTATGATACTTTATGTGACCTTCTGTTGCTCTAATCACTTCTGCCACTCTTCTAGACATGCTATCTATCAATTTTGAATATTTCTTCTTAGCACTCCTTTCTCACTCTGCTGCAACTCTGTCCTACAGCTGAAATAGCCCCTATGATGAATTTTGATAGGCTGCCAGCAATTTCTTGAATATTTTTCAGAGATATTCAATAGGGCTGATGTATAGGGACTATGCTAGACATGATAGAACATTGAGATCATGGTATTTGAGCTGCTAGTGACTAAATTGAAAGCTTACCTCACATGAATGAAGATATCACATTTACCATATTCTAACTGGGCAGGCTGCTAATGCTACTTAGGCCACCTAATTCATCAATTCCATCATCTCCAGCTCTGTTTTCACTCAAACCATTAATAATACTTGCAAGGCAACAAATATTAAAGCTACAATCAAGAAGAAGAGGACTCTCCTATCCCTAGCCTATAGAAAGAGAAAGTAAACTTTAGCTTTAAAGCATCAGCTGCTGAAGGGACAGCGGTCGCAGATGCAGATGGCGGATGTACAAAGCCCTCCCCACCTCTCCGTCAAATTCAATCTCTTTGTGGCTGGCACCAAGAAGAAATCCGGAAGGGCAGCCCCGCAGGTCGGTAACACCAAGAAGAGAAAGGCCGAAGATGAGGATACCAATGTCGATGATCTCAAGTCGCACCCTCCATCCTCAAAGCCAAGACAGAAGAGGAAGAAGAAGTTCTTGTCGGCCTATGAGGACAAAGTTTGCACCGGGACTATATATGTAAAGGTATGTTCAATCACATTTGCCTATGAATCCTTGACTCAAGTTTCGCAAAGTCCAATGCAGCGTCAGACAAGGATTCGGATGCGGCTGGTCCGGATTTATCCGATGCGGCGGATGACAAGAGTTTCCTTGAGGTAGAGACAAGGGTGCATTATCCATGCTCTGTGTAGCATTCTGGGACTGATTCTTTTTATAGCCTGCCGGATGGGGTCAGGATTCTCAGATCGCAACGCCATGGAAGGTAAGTCTATCGGTACATAGCAGGAGTTTAAGACTAACATATTTTCAAGCATTCCGTTCGTTACCATCCTCGGCAGTGCGACAAGTGCACCAAATTGGACATACCCTGCGTTGTCCTTCCAGACAAAAAGTTCGGATACACTCAACTTGCATGCGCAAACTGCGATCACATGAAGATCACCTGTGCCATTGACGGTGTCGGTGTCAGGCAGAGAATGCAAGCGAAGGTGGCTGCGGCAACATTAAAGCCGGCTAGAAACTTCGGAACACGCATGAAGATGTCCCGCACGATCTCCAAGACCCCGGGTAAGAGATCACTTGCCCAATCCCCTCGGGTTGAGCTCAACTCGATTGAAGGTGAGTTTGCTCTTAAATCCGACAAGGAACCTGAGACTAATTCAATCATAGAGAAGAAGCAACAGCTGGGTCCGTCGGTCGGTGCGCCCATGCCCACAGTTCCAACCGTTGGCACAAGCCATCGGCTGGCACAGGACAATCAGCCTGCGCCAGAAAACCGTGCCAATCCCGAGCCAACTGCAAGAGACATCTTGCAGAGCATCCACAACCTCGGCAGGAGATTGGATCTCCTGGCCACCAATGAGAGGGTGGACGCCTTGGAGGTAAGAGTGCGTTCAGTGGAGAATATCCTCCACCAGCAGTTAGACGCACTGGAGCAAAGGCTCAACGCCTCAGATGCCTGGTAGATAATGTACGGTCCATCTAAAACCAACAAGTTTCCAGAACACTTTATGTAATAATACCAGGTTCACAATGTATATATGTATATCTTGGACTTTTAGCTACTGTTTTCTTTATTATGCTGTTCCCAGTCGCCCTCCTCTGTAGTTCGGTTCCGGGGCCATGTATGTTGTGGATATAGACGGCACTGTTGCTTCCTATAATATATTGGCCTGGCAGGTTAGGATATGTGTCACTTTATACTGTAAGTATCATATCAAGCTGTGATACATCCAATGGCATAATGCTCCGGTTTGGATGGCTCTTGCAGTTGTGGCAAAGGCGTGAATGCAAGGTTTATCACTCCCAACTACAGGACAGTGGATGCTACATATATTGCATATCCCTCCGACATGAATATCAATGTCAGATCCGGATCGCCATTGATATCATTACAGTGTTCAGCTGCATACCTAGAGGTACATACCTGGCCGCCCATTAGGTATACCATCATCCGGAACATCAATATCACAAGTCACTTGGATGTCGCCTTATATCATATAGAGAATTGTATTGATTACAACAATCTCGTGTTTATAGGAGGGCCCGGCCGACCCATTCCGTGGGCGAAATTTGGCCATTGTGGGTGGGATCAACCACTTATATTAAACCACATTAGATATTAAGGGGAGCAAAAACTATGGTACCAGCTGACATAGTCAATCCAGGACTATATGTTATCAGAACTGAGCGCTGAAACGGTAGTGCCTTGTGTACATGAGTTTCTTCATAAATTAACCATTCAGCAATCAAATTGGTACAGTATTCGAGCCTTGCGCCACAGACTCCAAAATTTACTGATTACCCTACAGAATCATGGTAGAAATACAAGTACGGTATGAGCTGCCTCTGATGCCGGAACTAATCAATATCTACTCGCCCAACATACCGGGTGGTGCACTTGAGAATTGAGAGGAAAGAGGTGAGGACAACAACAAAAGTGATGCACCCAGTATTTGAGCAGTGGATGTTGACCTCCCGGAATAGTGTACCCTTCTTATATTACCACGTTCTGTCAGTCCATGAGCTGGCCTCCCTATCTGAGAGATAGCGATATCTTCATTTCCGCTACCAGCATTTCGGAATGTCCATGGCAGAAGTGACACATTGTCTTGTTGTGATGCTATACGTCCACCAACATGCTCCCGTGGCCGATGAACAGCAACATTGTTTATATGTTTCCGAACGCCCATGGACAAATTGCCCACAGTCGACAAGGTCGCTTTCCACTGCTCGGCCGATGTGCTTAACCGTTTCTCCAGCACAGTCAATCTGATATCAAGCTGTTCCTCCACCGAGTCTAACCTCTCGTTGATTGCGTCCACCCACTCATTCATAGCAAGAAGATCAAAACACTTGCCGAGATCGTGTATGCTATGCAATATGTCCCTTGCAGATGGCTCAGGCTCCGGTGGGTTTCCGGGTGCGGATGAGCTGACTTGTGTCTCCCGGATGCATGTCGATGAATTGGCAGTTGCCGGGGCCAATGCAGGCTCCAATAGCGGCACATTGGGTTTCGCTGGTGGATCCGGATGTGTTTTCACGAGGTCCATTGGTCGTTCCGTGGTTGTATCTAGAAAATTGTGATGCGTTGATCTTCACCAGCCCAATGGATTCAATGCTTACTGTCCAACAAATGATGTACAACCTTCTTCTCAGCATGGGAGAATCTAGTTGTTGGTTGTGCTTTCTTGGACGGGACATGTTTGGCCTGTGATTTGGCAGCCTGCAACTTGTGGGCTCGAGTCTTAGAATGTTTGGCGGGAGGGTGTACAGCAGTGTCTGTTGACTTAGCCTTTGCCTGCAACCTCTCCCGGACACCAACGCCATCGATTGCGCAAGTGATCTTCATCTCGTCGCAGTTCGCACATGCGAGTCTTGTGAAGCCGTACTTCTTATCCGGGAGGACGATACAAGGTACATCTAATTTCACGCATTTGTCACACTTCCGGGGGTGGTGACGAATGGAATACTGCACCAAATTCATTACCAGTGATTGTCACCTAAATAATCAAGCACCTACCTCTGCCGCAGTGGCAATGGTGGAATTCCTACCCCATCCGGCAGGCTGGGAGCATAAACATCACAATTCAATCACCAAGAGACGACAACCTACCCTGGTGTCTACATCCCAGAAACCCTTATCACCGACCACGTCGGAGGACATTGTGTTTGACCCTGTTGCAACTGCACTAGCCATCGATGATGACACATGCTGCTGTGTGTGATGCTATGGTTAGAGCTAAAGGATTGTTAGGCGTCTTCATACCTTCCATGCTACATATATAGTTCCATGG
Source organism: Suillus fuscotomentosus (assembly GCF_016647785.1). Classification (NCBI taxonomy): domain Eukaryota; kingdom Fungi; phylum Basidiomycota; class Agaricomycetes; order Boletales; family Suillaceae; genus Suillus; species Suillus fuscotomentosus. The sequence continues at coordinate 30,297 of NW_024539766.1, forward strand.
GGCCAGGTCTCCTCTTCCTCATCTGACATAAACTTCTTCTTCCTTTTTGGTTGCCGGGATAATGGACGTGGGGCAGGCCTATGTATGATATCTGTTTCATCGGTGACATCATCTTCCACTTGCCTTTTTTTATCATTACGATGTTGTCTGTGAGTCTTCTCCCGTGTCTTTGGGTCCCAAGTCACAACAGTCTGCTCTGGTGACTTCGCGGGCACAATTGATATGGGCAGAGGAGTGAGAGGTTCCAAGGCCTTTGTGAAAGTTGGCAAGGGAGTCAGCACAGTCGTCTCCGGCGTCCTCGCTGGCGCCGTTGATGTGGGCACCAGAATGAGCTGTTCCATGGTCTTTGTTAAAGTTGGCGGGGGGTCAAAACAGTCTTCTCCGGCGTCCTCGCAGGCGCCGTTGACATGGGCAGAGCAGTGATCGGTTCCGAGGCCTTCGTTAAAGTTAGCGGGGGAGAATGAGGTGCCACAGCACCAACAGTTTCCAAGGAAATCGCATGTTGAGGTTTCTCTGTGCTGGGGAGAAGCTTTACAGGAGTCTGGATATCAGCCCTGGGACTGCCTTCCGGACTGTCAAGTGATGGAAATGATAAGACAGCTTGTTGTACATCTGTCTGGGCGAGAGAGGCAAGTTCATGTTCCGTCTTTTCAGAACCGGTAGGAGCTCGATAATGTATAGTCTTCTGGAAACGTGGATGATCCTTGATGCGTGGGTCATTGTTGCCGATGGTTGTCCAGTCCGGCGACGATGTAAACATGCCACCTTTAGTGTACTGCCATACGACCGCTGTGCATGACAGCAGCTGTGGAGAGAACAATGTTGCGCTCCCTCCATAGAGTTTTAAATCTTTTGCCTGAAACAAATGATGTCCACAATCCAAAATTAACTGGACAATCAACGGTAACCAGACGTACCAAGCGCCTAGCAATCTCATCTGACAATGCCAATGCCGTCGCTGAATCGCCTTCTTTCAACTTCATACATCATTTGATGAGGGATTGAACATCTTTCAAAGTATCATTGAGGGCAGCATTTGCTTCTTCGGAAGGTATCATAGGAGTATGTGAAAGATGTTGGTAAGTTAGAGTAATGCTATGCGGAAGGGAAAGAGGAATGACTCTGAGAAATTTTATGAATGTCGGGATCAATACCAATTTGTCAGTTGTGGGTGTTTCCGAGACCTCGTGGCGAACGTAGAATGGCAGCATGGACCGATATCATATAATAATCACGTAATAGAAGGATTTCACCAATCATTGTCCCATGTATTTGGTTCCCACAGTCGGTGGTCCACAAATCATTGAAGGTATATCTTGGCACCTCATCGCCTTCTCGGATTCATTTTACACAAACATTCATGTCTGAGAGACGTGTTTGTGTTGCCACTCCAGTCTCTTCAGAGGCTGGTGACTCACTCCCTCCAGATGCTGGTGATATATGGACTAGCATCATGTTCAGTTCTAATTCCACTCAAGATCATGGTGTCGTATCAAATGATGTTGTATCAAATGACTCCCCGGTGGAGCCACGCCCCGCATTGCCCGAGGACCCCATAGATTGGTGGGGCAAGTATGTCCCTTTAGAGTCGTGGGTTCCTCCAAAACCGGATAGCATTCCAAGATTCCAAGGAATCGTCGGATTGGAATCTTATCCGATATATAAATGCAAGTTCACCATTTAACCCCTATCAGCCGGTAATGATCAAAACATTTCTTTGGCAGTATATAAATTACGTTCCGAGTTACCCCATAGCTATGAATATCGGTTGATTCTTTAGGAAAGAGAGAGAAAAGTAAGTCGTTACCTGGATACTGGCATCGCTGAATCAACCTTGTCCCGTAGATTACGAGCGATGTTTTAATGGCGACTTTGATGAAGTCACAAGCATGCTGTCAGGTGAGTGCCATATTAAGCCGAACACCGTTGATCTCACACTTCGTAATAGACATGTATGTTGTAGAGTTGCTCCGCACACCCAACTTTTTGACAGCCCTGCGTTCCCCATCAATGGGGGTCGTTGGCGTGTCACCGGCCGTCCAAACATCGGCAGAAGGTGCTTTGCTTCATTTTCTTATAAAACAAAACTAACTCACCGGATTAGGCTGTACAAGACCGGAAGGTAAGCTACAGCCTGGCACTCGCCATGGAGCTGATTAATTTGAACCCAACAGAAGATCCGGTACAATTGACCGCAGGAACTCACTCCTTCGATCAAGATGTCGAATCAACGCTCCCGACGTATCATCCCTATGATTGTGGATGGGATGATACCGTTTCAAATGCTTCAGTTTCACCTGAAGTATCGTTGCCGATGGATCCGTACGATTGCGGATGGGAGGATGACATGAATGTGACATCCCAGGAAACAATCATGCCGTTAGAGCAAAGTAAGTATATTATTTGCGTTCAGATATCATAACTGACCCGTTGGTAGTATTAACGGATGTAAGATCAAACGGAGGTAAGTACTCACCGGGTCCCAGGAAACACCGTCATTTCACAAAACATCATAGAACATCCGACCGAATTGTCCTACCGTCTTAGCGACAACATGTTATGTGCTATGGATGCTCTGATCATCAACGAGACGGTGCCCCCGAACGAGTCATCGACCGAAGATCCATATGACTGTGGATGGGGCGATATCGTGACTGCTGCGGCCGTCCAAGCAACGGATGAAAGTGCGTGGGTCATTTACAAAGCGATATCTGAGCTGACCGGGCGTGTGAAGATATCAAAGCTAATGCAGGTAAGTGACCAGTGTACTGCCAGGGATCGGTCTTACAGGACTCCATAGATATTGTGGCCGATTCATCATCTTCCAAGGGCGAGATGATCACATCTGCTGCACCGGCAAATGATCCTTACGATGTTGGATGGGATAATCCTATGGACGACAGCGACCCCGCAGACATAGCTTCTATGGCCGATCCGTACGATTGCGGATGGCAGGATGCCACAGCTCCGGAAGATGATATTATGCCGGGAGACCCTGCAGACGATCCATACGACCTGTGGGTGGGAAGATCCGATGGAGGGACCAACTACCATGCGGCTATCGGTGGACAAGACATTCTATATGGACACGGATGTCATTGACCTTACGTCTGAATCACCCAGCCGATCGGTGGACCGGATATTCGATGAGAGGGATGTCATTGACCTCACCTCTGAATCACCCAGCCGATCGATGGACCGGACATTCGATGAGGAGACGGATGTCTTAGACCTTACGTCCACATCAGTCAACCGATCGGTGGACCAGACATTCGGTAAGGAAACGAATGCCATTGTGCTGACGTCTACATCAGCCAATTCAGGTATGTCATTTTCACTTTCTCTATATGTTCTAATTCTGGTGGTTGCAGAGAGATCCATGTCTCCAACCGAACCCAACGCATTCCAAGAGGCAGGAGAGTCCATGCGTCGCGCGATCCGACGGCTCAACAGCATAGGACATAGTGACTGTGAGTTTTTTGCATTTCCACTCCGATTCCGGCTGACTTTCGTGTCGGACAGTCGATAGATATGTTCGCAACATTGTCGCACCAGGGGATGGACTTGTATATGACTCACGACCAGGGCTCACTTTCATGGCCAACCGGCATTTGTTTGGTGCATATGCCGAGGCAAGAGATCGGGTAACTAACCTCGGGGCTGATGTCATAAACATACATCGTTTACTTAATATTCACCGCCGGATCATGTACCCGCTAGATGCGATGATAACCAGAGTGGAGCAGCAGGGGGATAGTATGCTATGACTATAGTTCCCTATGCAATCTAATTTGTATTACTTCCCATCATGAAAAATGTGTAGAATATACACGACATATGCCCGACCGATAGAATGACTTCAAAGATATATCACAAAGTCCATTTGTCGTGACCAGATTGTGGTCCGTCAGTGAAAGCTATCGGAAGAGACACCCTGTGCCCCTCTCCCCCTCCTCCCAAAAAGAGACCCACATCAATCAAGGTTTTACATAATCGTTGTACCGAGAGTTGGGCTTCTGGGCACGTTTACCCGCACCGGTTTGTGAAGTCTTGCTCCTGGTCCGTTTCGAGGGAGACCCATCGGTAGCCTGTTCAGTAACATGTTTCTTCCCTGCCATTTTACCAGCCTGTCTCGCAATTCCCTTGTCCTGTTCCATTGCCACTTGACGCCTCATCCGTTTTGTGGGAGACCTTTCCAATGATTCTTCAGCAGTCCTTTTGTGAACTCGGGTTTTTGCTGGGATAATATCAGCAGTATTGACCACCTGTGCAGGCTGTTTGACCTGTACCCCAGGTGCACTGGCTGTGAGTTCTGCGGCTGTTGCAGAAGGTTCAAGCCCGACGCCTTTCCTGCCATGCTTGTGGACAGCATTCTGCGGGCGTTCTACTACTCTCCTCATCTTGTTGGGCTGGATATTTACTGTAGCAGGCGTGCTAGGAGATTGTTAAGACCATGCACAAAGGGTAGGACTGATTCTGAGGGGCTTGGCTTCAGCTCGTGCGCTGTGCCCCTTACCCGAGTATGTGCCCTTAATTTCAGATTGGTGTCCGAGGAAAGTCCAAAGATGTCCGAAGGACATCCGAAGGCGCGGGAAACTTCGGAAGGACTTTTCGGATGGGTGCAAGTAACTTCCGTATGAGTGTGGGAAAGTTCTGGAAATTACGATGAGGTTTCGTCCTGATATGGATATGTATAATGGCTACTCGGGACTTGTCCTGAGTAGAAGTAAACAGAGGAAAGGCTGCAAGGACAAAGTCCAAAGCAGAATAGGTCCGGAGGACTGCGGGAAAGATCCGGACGGACTTCCGGAAACTACGGAGGATCGGATGGGCGGATGAGCGGAGTATCGGATAAGCAGAGCTCCGGCCTAGGGAGAAACTCCCTAGGCCTGAGATGGATAACAACTAAGTTGGAAGACTAGAACTGATATGAGGACTTAGAGTGAAGACTAGTGCGAGGACTAATATGATATTCAGACTGAGGTACTACAAGACATATACACAAGTTTATATACTAAGAGAAATAATGGAAGGATCAATAAGCAGAGTCCAAGGCTATGTACAAAGCATATGCAAAGGTTGACAAACACGAGTCGGAAATGAACATGGGTTAACAGATAAGTAAGCATACCGGTAATAAATATAACCGAGGTACTGGTAACAAGGAATACCGGATAGGCTGTGTTAACGTTATATGCACAGGAAATGAATTATGAAGCTTATCGTATATCAGATAGGAAACAGATCTATACATCGGATCGGACCGGATCGGATATGGTCCGGACGAGATGCGTGGATATATAGGATGTGGCATTAGGGCAACGGGACAAGGATGAATGATGCAGGCTAGCTGCGAAGGAAAAGGGATCTGGACGTGGACGTGCGGATGTGGATGTGCAGAGGTGCAGGGATCCAGATGGGTAGAGGACTGGAGACATGGATAGGACATCCGAAGGTCCGGATGAGGCGTGGGAAGATTATCAGATGTAAGTCCGGAATATGGGATATGACAGTAGTCGAGACATTCTTGTCGGTGCGGGGTTGACATTCCTCTCGCAGAAGGAGATATGATATTTAATGGTGCCCATAACGTCTCCATAATCTCCCCATCTATTCTGGCTGCTCCTGTAATAAAGGTTGATGCATACCTCACATAGCACTTGTCCTGATGGCCATGGACATGCCACAGTCCTATTCCCGGTACGATCTCCATACCGGCAGGGATACTCATGTATGGACTTTCATTTACCCTACGTCGGAAATGCTTGTCATATTGGCAGTTGATGTCATAGAATGTTAAGGCTCTTGTGAGTCCATTGGTGTGATGGCTCAAAGCATGACAAAGAGTGTAGTCCATATTCATTTGTCTGATTAATGACGTCAAGGAGGATAAAGCCAGTGACATTGGTTACCGTACCTTTCCCCTTTCTGGAAATCAACAATGGAATGAGGTACAAAACAGCCATGTTGAGCGCATGCACAACCACCAATTCCTGTAGCTTCCAGTTTGTGTTGGGAAGCATTTGCTTGATTCACAGCCCGGTGGTTGTTGCACTCTGACACTGCTCGATAACTTAGAATGCGGAACATCAGCTATGAATTACTCCAGTAAATTGAGGAGAATGACATCTAGCATATTTCCCCACTCAGTCCCAGTATGTGCAAGGTGCTGCCTGGTCATCCATGTATGAATTAACATCAAAACAGGACCGCTACAGGGAATTGATGCAGGTGGGATGGCAATGGCGTCAACTAAAACTGCTGAAATGGAATGGCTTTGCTCACAACAAGAAACAACTGGAATCTGGTGAACTTGCTCTTTTTTGCCCAGCATGCCCTCAACCCGGAATAAATGCGCCGCAGCCGGCTGAAAGAAACAGCGATGATCCAGAATGGATATATGCGAGATCTCTGGTCATGGATGGTAATTTCAAAGCAGAACATTTGCATCCTACTTGTCCGGAAGATGAAGTATGGTTGACAGATGGCCTGTGCTTCATGGTGACCCGAGACAAATACAAGGCCCATCTAGCCAGCGCCAACGAACATGTTCAAATGTCAGAGTGCAACAACCACCGGGCTGTGAATCAAGCAAATGCTTCCCAACACAAACTGGAAGCTACAGGAATTGGTGGTTGTGCATGCGCTCAACATGGCTGTTTTGTACCTCATTCCATTGTTGATTTCCAGAAAGGGGAAAGGTACGGTAACCAATGTCACTGGCTTTATCCTCCTTGACGTCATTAATCAGACAAATGAATATGGACTACACTCTTTGTCATGCTTTGAGCCATCACACCAATGGACTCACAAGAGCCTTAACATTCTATGACATCAACTGCCAATATGACAAGCATTTCCGACGTAGGGTAAATGAAAGTCCATACATGAGTATCCCTGCCGGTATGGAGATCGTACCGGGAATAGGACTGTGGCATGTCCATGGCCATCAGGACAAGTGCTATGTGAGGTATGCATCAACCTTTATTACAGGAGCAGCCAGAATAGATGGGGAGATTATGGAGACGTTATGGGCACCATTAAATATCATATCTCCTTCTGCGAGAGGAATGTCAACCCCGCACCGACAAGAATGTCTCGACTACTGTCATATCCCATATTCCGGACTTACATCTGATAATCTTCCCACGCCTCATCCGGACCTTCGGATGTCCTATCCATGTCTCCAGTCCTCTACCCATCTGGATCCCTGCACCTCTGCACATCCACATCCGCACGTCCACGTCCAGATCCCTTTTCCTTCGCAGCTAGCCTGCATCATTCATCCTTGTCCCGTTGCCCTAATGCCACATCCTATATATCCACGCATCTCGTCCGGACCATATCCGATCCGGTCCGATCCGATGTATAGATCTGTTTCCTATCTGATATACGATAAGCTTCATAATTCATTTCCTGTGCATATAACGTTAACACAGCCTATCCGGTATTCCTTGTTACCAGTACCTCGGTTATATTTATTACCGGTATGCTTACTTATCTGTTAACCCATGTTCATTTCCGACTCGTGTTTGTCAACCTTTGCATATGCTTTGTACATAGCCTTGGACTCTGCTTATTGATCCTTCCATTATTTCTCTTAGTATATAAACTTGTGTATATGTCTTGTAGTACCTCAGTCTGAATATCATATTAGTCCTCGCACTAGTCTTCACTCTAAGTCCTCATATCAGTTCTAGTCTTCCAACTTAGTTGTTATCCATCTCAGGCCTAGGGAGTTTCTCCCTAGGCCGGAGCTCTGCTTATCCGATACTCCGCTCATCCGCCCATCCGATCCTCCGTAGTTTCCGGAAGTCCGTCCGGATCTTTCCCGCAGTCCTCCGGACCTATTCTGCTTTGGACTTTGTCCTTGCAGCCTTTCCTCTGTTTACTTCTACTCAGGACAAGTCCCGAGTAGCCATTATACATATCCATATCAGGACGAAACCTCATCGTAATTTCCAGAACTTTCCCACACTCATACGGAAGTTACTTGCACCCATCCGAAAAGTCCTTCCGAAGTTTCCCGCGCCTTCGGATGTCCTTCGGACATCTTTGGACTTTCCTCGGACACCAATCTGAAATTAAGGGCACATACTCGGGTAAGGGGCACAGCGCACGAGCTGAAGCCAAGCCCCTCAGAATCAGTCCTACCCTTTGTGCATGGTCTTAACACTCCAACAGCATTAACACGAATATCCTCCTCTTCCTCCTCCTGTGGAACTTCGGCACTGTTCTCATTGACAACACCACCCGTCGCGGCTGTATCTACTTCGGCCCCTCCTCCCGGAGACATAGACCATTCGAGCATATCTGCCACACCGGCAATAGATCTGTCGCTATTGTCACCATCCCCATTCTCAAAGGCATTGGAACCTCTGACCCCTCTTCCTGTGTCAGCTCCAATCCTGCTGAAATACAACCTTTTTGTGCCAGGCATTAAGAATGCAGTGAATGCAATTCCAAAGGGCAGCAATGGTAAGAAGAGACGGGCGGAAGATGACCAACCGGTAGAGGCGAAATTAGTTGACAACTCGACTTCCCGGTCATGGAAGTCTGTTCCGAAGAGGAAAAGGGTAATGTCGGCTGATGAAGACAATGAAACTACCAACCCAGTTCTGATGCAGGTGAGTCCCGCGTCTTTTGTTCGGCATAGCTGACCCACCACATGATTATATTCCCTAAGGTGATACCATCACAATGCATCACTGAAGAGGATTTGGCATCGGCAGGTTCGCATCACTCAGAAGGCACGCATGATAGAGGTTTCTGGGATGCAGAAAGCAGGGTAAGTGTTTTTATTGGGCTAACTGCAGATGTTGACTTGGATGTTCATCAGCCTGTTGAATGGGGCCAGGACTCTGCTATCGCCACAGCAGTGAAGGTAACCTCATTATTATTTGCATGAAAAAACATTGACGCCAAGATGTTTGAAGTATTCTGTTCGTCATCACCCACAGAAATGCGACAAGTGCATCAAATTGGGTGTGGCCTGTCTTGTCCTCCCGGATAAGAAGATCAGATGCATTTGACTTGCCTGTGCTAATTGCGATGATATGAAGATCACATGTGCGATCAACGGAGTCAGCATCCGGAAAAGAATGCAGGCAAAGGCAAAGGCAAAGGCCACAGCGGCAGGTGACTCCCACCCTGTCAGATGCTCTAAGTCACATGCCCCCAAGTCCCGAGTTGTGAACAATACTCCGGTCAATACCCGGTCCTGGCAGATCTTGATACCGCCGGCACTTTCCTCTTTGGATGTTGAGCCCAACAACATTGAACACGGAGGTGAATGTTTTCATTCCACAGTTGGTACTTGAACTGAAACCTATCAAGACTCTGCACCGGATGCTAACCCAATGTCTGTTGATGTTCCACTGGTTCACACAGAGGTTCAACCGATGCCTATGATGTGCCCATTGGTGCAAGCCGAGGCGGAAACGCTGCAAGCAGTCAATCCCGCGCAGCCCGAGCCAACTGCAAGGGACATCCTCCAGAGCATCCAGGACCTTGGAAGGCGGCTTGATCTTCTCGCCACCAGCGAAAGGGTCGATGAGTTGGATGCAAGACTCGGTTCGGTGGAAGATGTCTTTGGGCGGCGATTGAGTGCACTTGAGCAACATCTCAATTCACCTGATACAGAATGGAGAGCAATGTCAGCTTCTGTTGGCCATTTAACCATTGCTCTTCGGGACCATAAAGATGATCTGACTGCACATCGTTCCCGTATCAACACTACCGCTTATGCCCCCCCAAGTCATGCAAATGCACACCTGCCGGCCTGGCTCACTCAGAGTGATGAAGACCCACACATCTCAGCAATTGGCCGACAGTGGACTCATGCGTGGGATGCGTCTGTGATGACAGGTGTTCAAGGGCATGTCGGCACCTCAGCATCTGCTGTGCTCATTACGGAAACTGTCGATTCCATGGTCCCGGCAGCGGATGTATCGCCAGACACCTCTAACAATCTCTCAATGATATCCGATGATTAAATACTTATTATTGGATCCTGATGGACAGTGATGATGTCATTTCTTTACTTAGTTTTGATTGCATACATTTGGTGCTCCTACATACCGACAATATTAAATGGGATCCTGTATTGGAAGGTGTGTGACATTAATAGTTAGCCTGGGCCAGGAAGATCAATTTGAATATTGTGTTAGCATTCCAGAATTAAGTTGTCTGAGTATCAAGGTGTGATATATCCAATGGCATAATGCTCTGGTTTGGATGGTTCTTGTGGTTGTGGCACAGGCATGAATGCAAGGTTTGTCACTCCCGACTACGGCCCAGCAGATGCTATATGTACTGCGTATTCCTCCAACATGAATATTCACATCAGATCAGGATCTGATATTATTCGGTTGCATGCTGTGAGGCACATATCCATCTATTAGCTATACCAGCATCCGGAACATAAGTATCACAAGCCGCTGGCATGTCGCCATATATTTAGAGAATGGTATTGATTATGACAATTCCGTGCTTATAGCAGGGCCCGGCAGATCCATGCCGTCAACATGAATATGAACATTAAATCCGGATCGGCATTGATATATCATTACAGAGTTTGGTTGCATATATGTGGTGCTAGATGCCCGATATTACTCACAATCTTGTGTTATGTAGTGTAGAAGTTTGATGGTTAGGCCTACTTGCACAGTATACACAGTTGGAATAAAGAATGCTTTACCAGCAGGAGCCAAATGTTTGATTCTTGCTCCAGTGCCAGATGAATGCAATGTTAGAGCAATCATTTTGAACTGTTACCACATTCGGATTCATTCATCCGGGGAGTGGTGCATGGATTATTGCGTAACATTGCGTCGAACAATTGTCGGACCTCTTATGGATACAAGACTGAGACCACAAATTTCCAATCCACAATCCACAATCCATCACTTTCCAGTAACACTCACAACCGGATCGATAAAATCCAGCCTTGTCGGAATCTCCCAAAATCAGCTTTTGATATCTACTGTATTCATTTCCCTCTGCACCACCGTACTTTGTTACAAATCCATCATGTCCGTACCTCCGGAAGCAGCTAATGACACATTGAAAGTCATACTGGTCATTGTGCAATCGCTCATGAAGCGATGCATCAAGGTGAAGGAGGGCGATCCCGAGGCCTTGAAGCTATCGGATGAGATAGCCAGGCGCGTGGTGAGTGTTTCTGATGTTCCCCTCAAAATGCTTTTTGTCAAACTAACATTTGTCATTTGATACAGGCAAGAGACTTGAAACTTTACGCGGGAACAGCAACATCATTCTCTCCTCTGCTACTCTCCTGTGCCACCATTATCCGGCAGTACTCAAGGGGCGGCGCCTTTCAGAGTGTCCCCGACTGGACCTCTGTTACTGATGACGACCCACAAATCAAGGACCACCTGCGATTCCAGAAGACCGTCCACTATCACCCACCCTCTGCGCTTGATGTCCCCGTCATTGCAACATCGAGCATTCCCACCATGAAACCAATCCAGATGACTCTTAGAGGAGAAGCAACAGCCTGGTCCGCTGGCTGATGTGCCCATGTGCACACTCCCAACCATTGGCACAAGCCCTCGGCCGGAACAGGATGATCAGCCTGCACCAGCCAACATCGCCGATCCCGAGCCAACTGCAAGGGACATCCTGCAGGGAATCCGGGACCTCAGCAAGAGACTGGATCTCTTTGCCATCAATGACTGTGTGGATGCCTTGGAGATAAGAGTGCGTTCGGTGGAAAATATCCTCCACCAGCGGTTGAATGCACTGGAGCAATGCCTCAATGCCTCGGATGCCCGGTAGAGAGCGATGTCGCCACCTCCGGTATATGTAGAACAAACTAGTTTCCAATACCACATATAGTGTACTTTTAGCTATTCTTTCGTGCTGTTCCCGGTCACTCTCCCTTGTATTCCAGTTCTCGCTCTCTGTATTTGTTAGATGAGAACCACATTGTTGTTCCCCTCAATATGTTGTGATCCGTGGTGAGGGAATGCTTCAATTTCATGATGCTCACATGAAACTGTGACAGCCAATGGTATGATGATCCGGTGTAGATAGTCCATGCAGTCGTGGGTGCATCACCGATGCTACATGCATGGTGCATCCCTCCAAGAGGTGTATCAATAAAGTACATATATGACTGCCTATTATCATACCATCTTCCAGAACCAGGCGTCTCCAGCTGATCGGCTGTCCGGTCATCACCTGCTTATCGGATTTGCATTGCTGTGCGACTTTTGCGGTGTAGATGAGGAATCTTGACTAGACGTGAAAACACTTAAAACAAAAGGGTGCTCAACAGCAAGACCAGGATATGAGACAACGACTCCACCCAAGGGACAACCACTGAGAGAAGTTCCTCGAAAAAAAGTGGAGGGAAACTCTATGAGCTAGGTGGGCGCTAACAGGTGCGAGAAGATAACGCGCGCGAAGGCGTGCGTACGCGAGGCAAAGGCGCGCGAGATGCGCACGTGAGCGGGAGGTTCGAGAATGCGCGCGCGCGAAGCGAAGGCGCGCCTTGAGCATTAAGGGAAACGTCCTATTGAGGAGTGAATGCCCAGATGGATGATTGACAGGAGAATCAGATCTTATAACAAGTGAGGAGGTGATCTATACACTTTCCAGTACACAAAGATAAGGGGAAAGTAAGTACCAGAACCAAAGGAAACCCTTCTGTATTTAAGAATGGAGATGGCGCGCTTCCGAGCGCGCTCCCGAACCGAGTAACCATATCAACTCTAATTATAACTAAGTTTAAATAAACTTTCTATAAGTAGCGCGGACATCGGACCGAAGATTTTATTAGTTCAATGGATAAGATAGAAATAACGCACCAGTGAATCAGTAAGGACATGGGACGGATGGACGGACGATAGCGCGAAGACCTATGAGGAGGCGCGCGAAGCACGCATATAGCGCGTGCATAGGTAAGGCGCGCGCGAGACTGGTCCTTAGGATTAGAGCTGTCGCATATAGGAATGTATGGGTAAAGACCGGATATCCGGCATTGAGACGTGTGAGTCTCTACATCTCTTGGGGACTTACATTCTGAGTGTCCCCACTCAGTGCTATAGCGCGGGATCTTGGACTTAGAGAGGTGATGATAGACAGGGATCAGGTGATCGCGAGAGTAGGGTCGTCCTTTGATGATCACAAGCATCGATGATGTAATCAGAGGAGATGTTGATAAGAAGATGGACGCGTTCTCGCGATCTCTTGACTTCTTCCTTATCAATCTCTCATCATGCCTACTTTCAATGTTGCTATGTTGAACGCCACTCCTTCCCCTGAGCCTGTTCCAGTGGCGCAAGGGCCTCCTGAGGACGCGCCTATGGGTGACGCTAGCGTGGAATCAGATGCCGACCGCCTCCTTGTCGCTTGGGCCTCCATTCTGGTCTCTTTGGAAGGATGTGTGATGTCCGCGCCTGATCTCAAGCCAGAACTCCTCGAGGATCAAGAGATGTGGTTGCGCGAGTGGTATTCAGTGCTGGTGAGTGCGCTTACATGTATTTGTCTATTGTGGACTAACATTCCTAGGCCACCTTGAACGGTTGTTCCACGCGCGCGGGTGTGTTGGCGTTGGTGCTGGAGATGGATGACAAGAGCGCGGAGTCGTTAAAGCAGGGACGGAAGAGTTGTAAGGAGATTGAGGCGGTCGTGAAGGACTGGAAGGCGAAGGCGATTGCCTCAGTTCCACCGGCGCCTCCCATGCAAGCTGCGCGCGCCACTGGCGCGTCCGAAGTCGAGGCGCGCGCCACTGACACGTCTGGTACTGATGTCAGCAAGAAGGTGCGTCTTCTGTTTCCTGTTGGCGCGCCACTCTATTAACATGGCTGGTTGCGCTAGCCGCGCGTCGGGCGCATGTCTGTGGTCAAGGCGCGGCGCTGTGGCGCCTGTATTGCCAAGGACATAGACTGTGGAGGCGCGCCTGGACGCCGGTGCCCTCCTTGTGATGTTTCCAAGCGCGCTTGCACTTTCTGTAAGTCGCGCCTCTTGTCTATTGTTGGCGCGCGCCACTAACTGCTGTGGATTAGCTAAGCGCAACATTACTGATGCGCCTAAGGCGCGCCCGTGCAAACCAATGCCTAAGTGCCCTATTCCTGAGTCTGCAAAGGAGACCGCTTCCTCCATTGCTGTTGAGGATGAAGAAGAATCTGAGGAGTCTGAGATGGATGTGGAGATTGTTGGAGAGCGCTCTGTGGAGGAGAAGGTCGTGCGCACCTCGCGCGATATTCCTGTGCGCGCTGTTGGTCCTTTGGCGTCTGGTTCTGCGCCTAAGGGAAAGGACAAGTTCAAGGATCCAGCGGTGGAGTTGAAAGAGGCGCGCGCGGAATCCGCGCGTTTGAAGGAGGAAAATGCACACTTGCGCACTTCCACTCTCCAGATGCGCCAGTATGCGCGCGCCCAACAGGCGGACCTCCTCAACTATTCCAACAAGTTTTTTGCTATGTCCAACGCGTGGGCTGAATTGGAGAGGCAGATCAATGACTCCCTTAAGTAGATGCACCTCTCTTTTGTTTTTCTTGTCTTCTAAGCGCCAATGCGCCTGTGTACTCCTTCTGAGCGCCAATGCGCCTGTATGATAATCCCTGTGTTGTCTTGTTCCATGTCCATGTCCATGTCCCCATCTGATTCACTGGGCTTAAGAAATTAAAATTATAAGTATGTAAGTGACAAGCGCGCGACGAGATCAAGGTAATGCGATGGACTTTACTGAATTTTCTGCGGGGTGCGCGCCCGTCTTGTCTTCTTCGCGCGCCTTCCATCATCTATGCCTGCCTTGTTGCGCCGCGCGCGCCGAGGCGATGACGTGCGCGCGCTTGAATGAAAGTTAGAAAAAAGTGCGCGGCGCCGCGCGCGCGTTAGAAGGTGAAAGTCTAATGAGGTGATTATGCGTGCGCTATACAATTAAGGTAGTGATCAGTATGTACTTGCGGGGTATTAGCGTGTTTCTTGGTGCATTTGATATATTCTAGAGTCTGTGGGGTTTATGTGCAGGCAATGCGCGTTATATGAACAAATGATATGAGAGATATCACCGGACGAAACCCGGGGTAAAACTGAGAGTATGTACTTAATGGAATATTTTTGTGTTCTTCGTATTATCTGGTGTTTTTGTTTTTATGTTTTTGAGGGATGCGCGTTTGCGCGAATATGATTGGGTGATGTGCGGGCGCGCGGAATATGGTCGCGCGCGCTAATCGTCTTGCACGCGCTCTGGCTCGTCTTCGTCAGGTTCTACGGTTTCATACGCTTCTAGTTCGTCGATGCTCTCGTTATCTACTCCAGTCATTTGGGTTACCGATACACGCTCCTCGCTACGCAGGTAGTAAGGGATGACGCGAAACACGGCGAACCGGAGTTTTGAGATCACGCCGTCCAACTCGGCCAACATATATGAGCCTCCCTTCGTGCGGCGCACTACGATCATAGGTCCCAAATAGCGTGGCTTCATCTTCTTGCTCAGTTCGTATTCAACCTTCGAGTTGCATACCAATACTAAGGCGCCGGGTTCAAAGTCGTGCGATTTGATAGACGCGTGGAAGCGTCTTTCAAAGTCGCGTATGGACTTGTAGCGCGCCGCGACTACTTTATCCTTAATCGCGTTAATATCCTCTACGCGCTTCTGCAATTGGCGCGCGCGCCATGCTATAAGGTCAGTGGTGGTGAATGCGCCTCAATTTGGTAAGGGCGCGAGGAACGTCGCTTCTGCAAGATCAAAGGGAAATATTGGCTCGACGCCATGCATCATGAAATAGGGCGATAAACCCGTTGCTTTATGAATGGTGACGCGCTCGGCCCAGAAAACTGAATGAACTACCTGATAACAGCGAGAATCATCTCCGTCGCAGCTTTTAATGATGGCCTCCCGGACATCGTGGTGTCGTCTTTCGACTATACCGTTTGCCTGAGAATTATATGGCGAGATGCGGATCGGGTGAATCCCGTATGTGCGCGCGAGCTCGTCTACTGCGAGCCTATATGCGGGCGCATTGTCCGTCACTATCTCTGTGATCGGGCCCCACCTACACAAGAGCTCCTCGAAAATAAAAGCGGTTAGCGCGTTAGTATTTTCTTTGCGCAGCATGCGCCATTCCGGATATGACGTTAGCGTGCATCGCGCTTGCACGAGGTATTCATATCTGCCCGCTCTGGGCATCTTCATCGTGTCGATGTGCGCTTTGCGAAATAGACCTCCTGGTATGGGGACGATTGGAGGAATATGCAGCCTCCTCGTTTGGTGAACTTGGCATTCGTGACACGTTTGTCCATACCATTTGATGTCTTCGATGATGCGCGGCCACCAAAAGCGTAGCCGTAGGCCCGCGCTGACGGTATAGATACCCTTGTGCCCTAAGTCGTCATGCGCCTCCTTGAGAACGCGATAGCGCTTGTTTGGAGGTAACACAAGTTGATGTTTGCTGTGCGATGCTCTGCGCCATAGGTTGCCTTCCAGAACGAAATAACGCGCCGCGTTGTTCACGAACTTCTCGAATTCTTCATCTGAAACGTCAGTGGGTCTTTCGCGCGTGGTAAGAAACTGTTCTATAGTGGTCATCAGCGCGTCTTGCGCGCGCCGCATCCGAGCGTGGGATATCTGGTTCTGGTTCTTCCGTCTGCGTGACATCAAAGTATACGCGCAACGCTGGTACGCGCACGCTCTGCGAGATGAAACATGTGCGATGCGCTTCGTGACGTATGTCACCCAAACCACCAGCTATATGATGCGTGCGATCGTTCAAAAGCACGATAGCGAACGAGTATGCACGATCAATCCAATCCTCATGATTATCGTCCTCTATGGGGTCTTCCTCGGCGACTGGTCTCCTTGAGAGACCATCAACGCCTTTATGCTTTTGCGCAGATACATGAACGAGTTTGAATGAAAATAAAAGGATACCCGTGATCCATCGGTTGATGGTCGCATTAGGCTGCAGTCCGGATTATTGATCATACCTTTGATATACTTTGTGTCTACCTCCACCGTCAGATTCTTCACCCCAAAGATGTATATGCGCACCGCGCGCAACGCGCGGAAGAGTCCAAAGAGTTCTAGCTTTGCTTGAGAGTAGCACCTTTCCACGTCGTTTAGCGCGATTGAGCCAAATCGATTTGGATAGCGCTTTTCGTCTTCGCCTATCTGCAGCAAGATGAATCCAACAGCGATATTGGAAGTATCGACTGCTAGAATGACTTCGCGCTCGCTATCGTAGTCGATGCGCCTTAGCGCGGGCGATTCTAGAATTGAGTCCTTGAGGGTCTGCATGGCTTTGTGCTGTTCAGGTCCAAATATAAATGGCGCATCTTTCCTGGTAAGGTTAATTAGTGGGCGCGCGATGCGTGAGAAATCGCGAATGAATATGCGCAGGACGCCGCAAGTTCCCAAAAATCCGCGCACTTGCGACTGATTGGTGGGTTCTGGCCAGTCGCGAATCTTCTGTACCTTGGATTCTTCTGGTATGCGCCCTTCAAACGTGCATTTGTGTCCAACGATGATTGCCTTAGGCGCGGCTAGAACAAACTTTGATGCGGATACGGTTGCGCCTACGTTCTCTAGGCGCTGTAGGATGCGATTGACAACGATGCAATGCTCCCAGATGAAGCGCCGGATTCCTGCGTTTTCGGGTATTGTCTCGTATGAACCGTCTTTGCGCTGATAGCGCGTTCGCACTGATTTGATCGGAACATCATCCACGAATGGCGACGTGAATTCTGGAATCTCGTGTTGCAGGATAAACGCGGTATCGCCTTGGTAAACCTGTACAGCATTAGCATGTCCTTGAGGAAGAGTGGTTAGCCGATGAGGACCCAAGGGCGTTCCAAAGGTTGTCAAGTCGCGCGAGTCTACGTGAAGCGCGCGCTGGTCATAACCTGAATATAAGTCCAATATTGCGTACACCGCGTATCCAGCGAACGCTTCTGCAAGAAGTTCAACAAAAGGCGGAAGCGACGCGTCGCGAATTGTTACCGCATTGAGCGGCTGCAAGTCGTGAACTAGGCGCAAGAATTTTCCATCTTTCTTTACTACGCAAAACCAGCGTGAGCGATACGCGGCCGTTGATGGTTCATATACTCCCGACGAGATCTTCTCCTTGATGATGCGTACTACTTCATCTAAAGTGGCTGGTGGAATTGGAATATTGCGCTGAGACCAAGGCGTGTGCGGAACCGTAGGAATCTTGTATGGCGGGAAGTAGGTCTCGTTGAGGCGCCCGCGCTCTGAGGCGTCCCATGCGAACGCGAGTTCGTGTACGCGCACGAGCCAGCGCACTAACTTGAGTTCTTCTGGCCATAGCCAATTTGCTGGGTCAAGGTCTAGTTTATCTGTGCGCGCCTGAGTAAAGCGCGCGCCCGGCGTGAATTCTGGGGGATGGGTGGGTAAGTTGGGTAATCCTGCTAACGGATCATCTGGCAATTGGCGCACTACCCTATACTCTGCGGGCATAGTGGTAGGTACCGTGCGCACTTTCTTCGCGACTGGTTTATAGACCAGCGCGTGAAGTACGGGATCATAATAATCAAAGGAATTAAAGGCGTCGATAGTCGCCTGATCTATAACGGTCTGCGTGGATGTTAGATGCGCGTAACGCGCTGAATGCTGCGGAAGTGAGGATGAAGAAAATTGATGCATAGAAACTAAAGGCGATGCGTTGTTGCTCCTTAAGAGCGAAGAATGGGATGCGCTATCCGCGGCGTGTTAGGCGTGATGCGAAAATGCGAAACTTGATGTGATAAGGAAAATATTTGGGAAGACGAATGTGTATGGGCTTCTCCCCATGAATGTTGCAGATCATCGATACTTAAAAACCCTGTTCCTCCTCCTTGAGCGCGTGGGAGTGCGTGTGACTCGCGCACTTCGCGTCTCTTGCGAGCTGTCGCTTGACCCAAGGTAGGGTTGGAATGCGCAGTTCTTTGCGCGCGTTAGGATCAGTTAGTATGAGATCCTGCTCTCCGTCGGGCAGATCAAATGTGCGACACGAGGTAAGCTTAAAGAATGGGCGCCCTAGTAAAACTTCAAAGGTCGCGCGCTCGATAACCTGGACTTGGAAGTATAAGGGTCCTGCGCCAAAATCAAGCGGGATGTTCTCTATGACTCCTAGCGTCGCATCGCGTGACGTGTTCACCGATTCCATATTGAGGCTATGGTCCGACCTGAGCGGTATGCCGAGCTCTTTCCATACTTCCCTTGGCATGACTACTACTTCCGCGCCTTGATCTAAGACGCAGGTGAGAGTGCGCCCTTCCAATGTCTTAGCGCAAATACAGCGCAAGGGCGCGAAGTGATCCGCGACGATTTTACCATCGTTGCTTCGCATGCGCACATCCTCGTATTGCTTTAGCCATTGGTCGGTCGTGGGATGCCCTGATAATTCGTGCACCGATACTGCGCCTACTGTGACGCGCTTCTTGGTCGTAAGTTCGCGGAAGTGTTGGCGAACATCGGGAGATACAGCTAATAATTCCCTTACTGGGATATTGAGATTGGAATTGAGGAGGCGCTTGACAACGTGTTTGTCGGCCTCCTTGTCTTCGAGCGCGAATGCATAACAATATGATGGTGACTGTGCTGGTGCTTGGGTTGGTGTTGATGATGACGATGGTGGCAATGCTGAAGATTGGGGTGGGGATGACGATGACGATGACGACGATACTGGCGTGGACGATGATGGTGTTGACGATGAGGGTGAGGCGCCCTTAGGAGGCGCCTTGGTGCTTGTTGGTGTGCTTATTGGCGCGCTTAACGGCGCTACTTTCGCTACCTCCTTTCCTTTACCTTTGTCAGACGAAGCTTGTATTTCGGGAGAGATTATCTCCTCCTCTACTGTGGCTTGCTTAGATGCAGGTCTCGGGCGCGCGCGCGTTTCGCTGGGTATTTCTACACCGTCGAAGCGCACATTTTTACCTTTGGCATTGCGCTTCTGGTCGCGCCTTGCAGCTACATAGGCTATCGCTTCTGTCATGAGATCCACCGTCTCGTTGTCCTCATCGAGTTCCGTTTGCGTGACTGTGTGCACGAACGCAGATGAGCCTACTTCAATTACCGCGTCGATCTCGTCGGACGCGCGATACAATAGTCCCGCTGTCGCGCCTGTACTGGTGGTCGTATCCGGTGTCGCGCGACTTGCGTGATGTCGATCTAGACGATCCTTGAGTAATCCTCAACCTGGAATCCAGTCGCCATTTGGCAAGACAAGCTTGCGCGTCTCTTCGCTAACCTTACATTTACCCGCGTCAATATACCTTTGTTTCTCTGCGCAACGAGGGTAGTAATGTTCGAGACTGCTGCAAAAGGCGCAGTCATTGAACGTAGGCGCGTCGCGCTTATATTCGCGCTTGGTTACTGTGCCTTGCGCGGGCGATTGCGCTGACGTGGTAGCTGTGACTAGGTTAGTGAACGACGCTGCCATAGGCGCGCTAGGCGTCGCGCTTGCTGCAGGCGCATTCGCGGGCAGAACGAAAGGTCCAGCTGTAAAGACGTCCATGAACGGGTATGGATCCTGCGGGTAGTGATCAGGAAATTTGATCATGAGGCGCGTGCGTATTAGCGCCTGAGTATCCTTGGGAATCCCTTCCATGAATATGCGATCGTGCTCGGCTTTACCAATGCGATCTTCTGCCAATAGCGGTTGCATGACTTTCTTGAACGCGCGAAGGTAGTTGCTTAACTCCTGGTACAAGGGCATTGTCTTGTTCGTGTATTCGTGCGCGATGGCTTGTAGGTCCGAAAGCGCATAGCGCCTTTTGCCATCCCATCCGGGATACATTACCTTGACTTCTTTCATGAATGCATTGTAATCGCTTACTTGCGCCTCCGGCATTCCGCCCCATAATTCTCGGTCATCGCGCTCAAGGTAGCGGATGATACCCTTAATGCGATCGAGACCTTGTAGACCTACGTCGTCAGCGAGCTGCTCGTATAGGTCGATAAAGTCGGCGAGGTTGTCGGTTGTGCCATCAAATTTGAGCGCGTCCGTTGTTCCACGGACAGGCATTCTGGTTCTTACTGTGGACATGACGGGCGGTTGGGAAATTGCAGGCGCGGGGATCTTGTGACTGACAGGTGCTTGGCGTGCGTACGCGAAGGGAAGGTTTGATATAACAGTACCGCCTGGAATTGAAAATGGCGCACGCGGTGTTTCTAAGGCTTCTTGCTTGATCTTAGGTATTCCCGTTGTAGGAAGCGCGTTCTCGCGCGCAGGAACTACTGGCGCGTTAAGTGGAGTGTCGCTAGAGTCGTCAAGCTCGGTTAGCGCGCTTAGCGCTGACAGATTAGAAGTATTAAAAGGAGGTTGATTGGGCGTGTGGAGGAATGTTCCGGGAAGTTGGCTTCTTGGGTTATCTATTGCTTCGAAGCCGTCGGACGACTCTTCCTTGACGGATTCTTCAGGCGAGGGTGTGACTGGCGATATCAGTTGTCTAGGCGCGTGCGCGAAGAGCGCTGGATCTGGTCGTGGAGGTTCTGATATATTGCGCGAGCGACCGCGCGTGTGTTGAATGAATAAGGGTCCTGGTATAATTGATTCTACCGCTCTGTCGAATGCGGCGATGGCTTCTTCTCTGGCTATGCGGCGACTGTTGGGTCTGAGGCGCCGACCTTCTATCTCAGAAGTGTCCCTCGCGGTGGGCTCCAGTTGTAGATGAGGAATCTTGACTAGACGTGAAAACACTTAAAACAAAAGGGTGCTCAACAGCAAGACCGGGATACGAGACAACGACTCCACCCAAGGGACAACCACTGAGAGAAGTTCCTCGAAATAAAGTGGAGGGAAACTCTATGAGCTAGGCGGGCGCTAACAGGCGCGAGAAGATAACGCGCGCGAAGGCGCGCGTACGCGAGGCAAAGGCGCGCGAGATGCGCGTGTGAGCGGGAGGTTCGAGAATGCGCGCGCGTGAAGCGAAGGCGCACCTTGAGCATTAAGGGAAAGGTCCTATTGAGGAGTAAATGCCCCAGATGGATGATTGACAGGAGAATCAGATCTTATAACAAGTGAGGAGGTGATCTATACACTTTCCAGTACACAAAGATAAGGGGAAAGTAAGTACCAGAACCAAAGGAAACCCTTCTGTATTTAAGAATGGAGATGGTGTGCTTCCAAGCGCGCTCCCGAACCGAGTAACCATATCAACTCTAATTATAACTAAGCTTAAATAAACTTTCTATAAGTAGCGCGGACATCAGACCGAAGATTTTATTAGTTCAATGGATAAGATAGGAATAACGCACCAGCAAATCAGTAAGGACATGGGACGGATGGACGGACGATAGCACGAAGACCTATGAGGAGGCGCGCGAAGCACGCATATAGTGCGTGCGTAGGTAAGGCGCGCCTAAGTGCGCGCGAGTACGGATAAGGCACGCGCGAGACTGGTCCTTAGGATTAGAGCTGTCGCATATAGGAATGTATGGGTAAAGACCGGATATCCGGCATTGAGACGCGCGAGTCTCTACAGCGGGTCCGACATCTTCATTTAGTCCTATTTTCAACTCTTTCCGAGACGCAGCCCTATAAACTTTCACCATGTCACCTTCAGAGACCAAATGCTATCCGTGTCACTGTAATATCTGTCGCCCCTTCCGAAATCAGATATGCAAGTACTGGGCACTCATGAGCCTTTCCGAGATTTAATGCTTCACTCTTTGGGCCGATCAGTAAGACACTCTATAGACTCAAACATCACTCACCAGACCTTCCTGACTTGCTGGGCATATCCTGTAGGCCCTTTCAGTACTCTGGACCAAGCACTAATTGACTGGGCCCATCCGTCACTCATTCTGACAATCCGTAGATGCACTCTCACCGGCCACTTGTGTAAGCCAGTTGAGGATAACCAGTATCCGTCACTACATGTGCACGGACAGCCAACAATCCCTAGCCGAGCCCTTCCCTAACTCATGAGATGAAACACCAACACCGGGCCGGAGAAATATCCTACTGGGCCTATCAGGAAATTCCTGCACTTGCACATGTATGAAGAACATCCTGCTGGGCCCAACCATCAGCCTTTCCGAGATCATGTATGTCTCTCATGGGCCAGAAGCAATAACTCGCTTGCCCTCCGAGACCAAATGCACATCCCATATTCTTATTGATTGGCCCTTCTGAGACCAAATACATTCTCTTGGGCCACAAATTACCAGCAGTGCCCAACCATTGGTCCTTCTAAGATCATGTAGGCCTATCATGGGCCAGAAGCAATAACTCGCCAGCCCTTCCGAGGTCACATGTACCGTCCAATTCAGTATTCTTGTTAGTCGGCCCTTCCGAGATCATTTGATGCCTATCTGGGGCCAGACATAATCACTCGCTGGCCCTTCCGAGGTCACATGTACTGTGCAAGCCGTATATTCTTATTGGTCGGCCCTTCCGAGACCAAACACATATTCTCTTGGGCCAAAATCAC
>NW_024539767.1:0-53258 GCF_016647785.1 Suillus fuscotomentosus
CTCGATCTCTCACTTTGTTTACTCCTTCGTCACTGTATCGAAAGCCGAGCTCCGCATTCCTCCCGCACCAAGTCGTTATCACACTCATAGCATCCAGCATCAAGGTAGATTGTTTAAATATCGGTCGCGACATTGCAGAAGACTGGCTATCGAAACGCGGCCAATATGAGTTCATACCTTCAACAGGTGAACCATATCACAAGGTGCTGGAACTCTACTGCCTGCATCTCTTGCCTCGTTTGGGTGAGTGGGAGTACGGCAAAGAATTTCTGTCAGATGAGAATGAACTCTCGTCTGACAAAAAACGCGTGAGTTTCATTTCATGAGCCTTGTGTTGCACTGAACAAGATATTTCCAGGAACTTCGTTTGGCGCTTGAGGCTCAACATGCTCAAGCGCTAGAGAGTACAGCGCGAGAGACGCCAAAACCCGAGCCTCCTCCCTCCCCTATACCAATACCTCCACTCCGCTCTCTATCCCCGGTATCCTCCTCTTCCTCTCTATCCACCACATCTACCCGCACCGCAGTCCCAGCATCTCCCCGTCCAAAACTTACCCGCCAACAATCCACATCTTCCACCTCTGCAGTTTCAGACGTCACGGTGACTAGATCCCCTCGCTACCGCCACAACCAAAGCGTGCCCCGAGAAAGTTCAAGCACCAGTGCCGTTCGCATCTCCCGCCTTCCTCCAGTCGACCACAATCTCTCGACTGCACCGCCCCCAACCTCCCTAGCACTCATTCGATCTTATTTCAACCACCATTTCACCGCAAACAGAATAGCCACTCTATCGGTTTTGTTCTTCCTAATTCCCATACTGACTTTGATCCTTCGGAGACGGCGGCGCTTAGAGACACCTGCGGACTTGGTACGGAGGAGGTTATTGGAAGCACGTGGCGATTCGATTGTGAGGCGGTTATGGAATGAGTTGGTGAGGGCAGTTTTAGATACTGTTAAGATGGGTGGCGGGGGACTTGTATAACTTACGGTGCGTTTGCTTAGTATCAGTCTTCCTAGCCAGACTGTATGGGATCTATAAGGTATTACACAAGAGTCTCATTCGAACTTTTAACATCTCGTTGGATAGGACGATGGAAACCTTCACTTGGCTCATCGAGATATTCGTCTTGTCGCATTTCTGCCTGCGATACTCTGTGAACGTGCCTCTCTCCACGAGACGGATGGTTGGCTTTCTTCCTCTCGCTTGCAAAAACACAAGATGATACTCATTGTTTTTCGCGAGGTCTTCAAAAGTATGGTGTACCGCCTTTTTCGCGTCCTTTCCTGTGAATATCATCAGCGCAGTCACGCGTAGGAGCTCCGAAGCAAGCACGAACATAATTCCCCTTCAATCTCTACCAAGTCCCCATAAGTAACTGGAGCGATTTGGTCGTCAGCTACAACAGTGAAATCTATGATCTGGCCGATCCATCGTCCAGATGCAGATACGATCGCGTTCGTCAGTTGCGACTCTGTACACGTTGATTTATACGTCAGGTTAAGTGAGCCACTTCTTCAGCAGGCATCTCAGTTGCTAAGTCACAACTCAATCATCTGATAACTCACTCTCGCATATGAAGGTATTTGATGACGGGTAGTCCGTCGTCTGGCGCAAAGCCTTTGACGACGACGACATCGCCAATGCGGTATCTCTACATGCCGTTGCGGGTCGTCAAGACAGGCTCATAATGTCCTCCAGTTTCTAGCTCCCACTGCGGCAGGAATGAGTACACAAAGTCGGAATGTAGTAGATAGTTCTTACAGCGGACAATACACGCTCAGAAGGCTCGTTGGAACGCAAGTCCAGATACTCGGTGACCCCATCTATGGGCACCACCTTGAAGTCGGTATTAAGGTTGCCGTTGAAATATGGTACGGTGATAAAACATTCTGAGCTGCCATAACAAGGAGCTTGCATCGTGACAGAAGGTCCGAGGATATGAGTAACCTTGTGTCGATCAATTAGTTGTATAGTAAATCTTCTACATTTGACGTGCCATTCGAGCTGGTTTGCAATGTATATATTATGAAAATGGCTGTCTTGGATGACGATGTTCATAACCTTCATTATGGTGGTGCGTATTCGTTCATCTTGTTATAAATACTGACTTTGTGTAAGAATTTCACACATGCGGACATGAAAACAAGCACCCCATCCATTCAGTCCTCGATAGCGAGGTTTCCAATCTTGCAGCAAGTCACAAAATAGAAGGACTTGCCTCTTTCTCGTCAAAGTTGTTCGTGTGTCCGCAACGCGATACAGCTCCGTATTATCTTGTGGACCCACAAGGTTTCGATCCAACAAGTAAGTCAGGATTGATGGGTGGTGTTGGGTCATCTCTAATGTGGCTGCAGACTTCAGATTACACACTCCATGGCGTTATACGGGACATGCCTTTTCATTCTCGTTCTCTAGACGACGATGATCAAAAGGAGATATTGACTGTTGTGGAGTTTACTGGTCAGTGTTTAACCCAGTGTAGCAGCGCTCAAGGGCTCGAAGACGCCAGAGGATTTGTTGGGTGCGTTTCGGTGAGGTCCTGCCATGTTCGTGGCTTCAGAAGGTTGCTGGAGGTCCGCAACCGTCCCAGTGTCCAATATCTGAAAGGGGGAGTAACCAGTAATATTTAGTGTCTGGGATGCATTCTGATATGACGACTTAGGTTAGATTGAAACGTGGACGACTATATTAGACTCACCCACATGGCCCCAATGAACGCCCTGAAATCGAGCACCACATGGTAAGTTACCACAGGCTGTGAGTACTAATTTGGTGACAAGCCTTTGTAGTGGATTGGGTTGCCCAGAACAAATGCTATCCTCTACAACAGATTGCTCCGATCATTTCACACTCGGGCTGTCGCCCATTGAGACCTGTCCGCGCTCGCAAAAAGCAATTGAACTCATACCAGTACCCCCATGAGAACCAGCCACGATCGAGTTTAGCGTGATATCCTGAAATTCCGAAGGTCAGATCTTGAGACACGGCTTGAGCACAAACATCTGAATAGGCTAGACAATTTGAAGAATGCTGAAATAAATCTTGTCGCGCAAGATGAGTCCTGCGTGAGAAATGATGAGGAGTAGATGAATCAATGTACCATGAGCGTCGGAAATAGCGAGCCACCGTTGAAACGTCGAAGCTTAAACAGGACACAACAGCAAAACTGGGACATGTGCCGGTGGGTTAATTGGTGGACTCGATATGAATCAAGGTACGGTTCGGTGTTAAATGTGAATTGAAACCTGTTCGTGATGGCCAAACCGCGTGCTGGGGAGGTTCGGTTCCATCGGATACCATGCATGCCGGGGGGCAGTTAGTGTTAACCCAATCATAGAACTGGCGAAGATGACGGAGTACATCCGAATTAGGAATGCCGTAACATGATCTACAAAGAACGTGCGTTGATCGATCGGCTACTTGGCTATGACTCGGACTCGTACTTTACTACAGTCCGCGTGCATATAATTCTGTAGTTTTCTCTGCATCACCGACTCGGACTAGGCCGGCCGTATAATGGCTTGGAAACCCGTCTGTTTCATCGTGAGCATGCGCGTTACAGATAAAAAAAAGTACGCGACTGATCAGATGCGGCTTATAAGCTTTAAACATGTTCCCTTTCTAGTTGATTTTATACAACAGTAATTGCTGTATCTCACTATAAAAGCGCTGGATAGTATACACCTGTACGTATACAAACGCCATCGTACACAAATTTAAAGTCCCTTGATCCCAGCATGACCTACATATCAAACGGTCCCTCTAATTGGCCTAATCTCGAATGGAGTCTTAGGTACAACTATTTTATAGGTTCGTCCCATGATGTTAGTGATATCTCATTGTCATTGACTGTGGTTTCGCAGTTGCGTCCTTGACCATAGTGATATATGATTGGGGTGAGCAAGATAATGCCTTCAGAGGGAGACCATTGGTCTAAATATGCTTTCAAGTACTTACGTTTGCACAAGAGGCAAGTTGGTACCATCACGGTGCAGCCATCTCACTAAGATTGAACGACAGTTCGAACTAATATTGGTGAGCAAAATACTATATCAGAAGCAAACACTGGGGTAATACAGTCGATTTGGGGCAGAAGCAACGCTGCTCTCTTATGACTGTTCTTTATGTTTGCGTGCGTATTTGATATCATGAATGCAGTTGTCAAGTTGTGCTGACTTTGCCATATGCTAGGTTCGCTACAGTGGAATACTCGTTTCAATGTATGTTTTCAACGCTACTAGCCAGTGTACTGCGCCAACAAGCCATCTTTCACAACCAGCATCTACATACTGTGTACGTGTGCTCATAGTATACGTTCGTTTCTTCTGACTGATAGCATGCAGTGTATTTCCAAGTCTCGATTACAGATGCAGTGGGTATTCTTCGCCGTTGTCTGCCATTCCCATTCAACTACTAATTGCGCTCCTACATAGGGGTGAGTGATATCTCGCCAGCTTTTATCTTCAAGTCAACAACTTCAACAGCTGTGAGTTGATTCGAAGTATCTATTTAAACAACGCACACCAATGACTGGGTTTTCAGGCAACATTCTGTGGTTCATGTTGGTATGGACGTCTCTGATAATTAATGCCATGCTGGGAGGTGAGTGTGGCCCCTAGTGATATTAACACGACTGAAATTTTTGCAAGTCATCATGGCAACTCGGATACATGCTATGTACCAAGGATCCAAGAGGATACTCATCTTTCTCATTGTGGTCTTACTGGCTTGTACGATTGCCTCCATGGTTATGGCGGTGATAGGGAACATCGGTGCTTCAGGAGGTAAGCTCAAATCACGAATGAAATCCTCAGAACTCATGCACAAATATTAGTGGAGATGATCCTTTCTGGCAACCATCAGTGTTTCGAAAATATGACCGCAGAGGATGGACGTCTGAATACCGAGACTACGGTACCCACCACTGTATGGGAGATCCTTGCCTTGTGTCTTGCAGTCTGGATTGTTATCAAACACTTCCGTGAACTGCAAAAATCGCCGACAGGGGCGAATATTAGAGAGTGTCTTATGGTTTTAATGAGGGGTCATATGCTATACTTTGTAGTGTGAGTTCAAGCGATTTTGATATTATTGCCTCACTGAAGTCGTGGATGTGCTAGCTTTGTCGCTGTGTCTTGCTTCAACCTCGGCACGCTGTCTCAGAATCTCTCGGTAAGCCGACTGTTCGCTATCACCTGTATACTGCTCACCATTGCTCAAGCACTTTTCTGCGGCAGTCGGTTTTTATAACGGTATTGGCGAAGTTGCCCAGGCCATGCAGATGTTTGTGCTAGGACCGCGTCTCATCCTTAACATTCGAGAATATCATGCTCAGCGCGTGGAGAGCTCTGACGAAGCAACTTGCTTCACCACAATCGATTTCCCTTAGTTGTACAGGGCAGATAATGGATCGTCCATTAAGGAGATTTTCGATGTCCAGGATAACTTTTGCGACATCAGACAATAAAGAAGCAGACTGCCGAGAAGAACATCGACTTCAGCGCACTACGCCACGCGCCTGGGAAGATTGAATTTTTTTGCTTTGCACCATATGATCAGCGTGATCAGATGCGTGAAGGCCGCAAGAATCAGATTTCAACGTTCTCAACGGAACGTTCAACTTCGAGTCTGCTTACAAAATCAATTCCCCAAAACAGCACCTTCGACCCAGGACATCGGAAATGAGATCGCGTGGAGTGTACATGTGGGTGGTGAGCCTGTGAATAGAATCAACTAATGAACGAATGGGCACTGGGCACTGGTCGGACATGAATTCATCAGTCAAATCCAGGATAATCGAGCCTCATTGGTCGCAGACCGAACGCGCAGACTTGGCTGAAGAGACGATCAAAAACGTATGGACCTGATAGAACGACGCATATTCAGGAGATAGCGCAACTGAGAATACGTACGAGCTCGACGAAGAGGACCAATGACAGACTTTCTAGATGCAATGCTTCTCGTACAGCTTCCCTCTGCGTTGCCTTTGTTTGTTCAAATGGCTTCTTCCTCAACACCTACGTCGACTGCCGTGAACCAAGGCAATCCTAGTAATTTCGACTTCGAGAGCCAAGGGGGACGTACAGTTGTACGCTAGACTATGTCGCGTTGCGGGCAGGTAAAATATACCCGTAGACCAACTTCTTCGGGTCTTGGAGAGTGAACTTGCGACGTCCCTTCTTAGCGCGGGCCTTGCTTTCAAGGAGCGGTCCACATGTCGCTTGATGCCGATCCAAAGAATCGGATCTCGACCACCGCTTTCCGCAATAAGGGCATTCGCAAGACGTAGTATAGTGGACGCTCTCAATGTGACGGCCCAAACTGAGCATCGCCTCTGATCTTGAGCAATCCTCGAACTTGCAGGCAGCCGTGTCTGTGGATTTGACACTGTGCCAGTGCAACAGGTGATATGCGATGCGGGCCTTGTTCATTTCTACAAACAGCCCGCAAGGCTGGTCCGTCCAACCGCATGCTCGTATGCAAGTCATCCCTGCGGGTAGTTCGTTTGTAATCTTGACGGACCGCTTGGAGTAGGAATCGTCGAGTTCCATCGCCCCAAATCTCCTCATTCGAAGAAGATTACCATGGGCATCATGAGTTCTGCGGCTGCTGATATCTACCGGCTTCGGGTCATGAACGGGCATAGCCATGGCTACGGCAGTGGCGTCCGCTAGTCTGTAAAAACCAAACTTCCCCTCTCTGATTTCTTCTTCTTCTTCGTCGTCGTCGTCCAAGCATCTGCGCTTGCGGGTGGTTAGCGCGGGAGATGAACCGGAACCATCTTCCTTGGATTTGACAGTATGGCGAGTTTTACGCTTGGGACGTCTGGCGCACATCGGCCCATTGGGAGCGGAGGAAGATGGCTCCAAGCTGCTGTTATCACTCATATACATTGTCGCGTCAGAGTCAGACGCCAGTCGATTCCGAAAGTCTTGGCTCGAGAGTTCATATTGGGCAACTACAGCAGATTCGATCAGCGAAAATTCAGACAGTGAAAAGAATGCACTTTCTACATCGTTAACAACGAAATCGTAGAACTCCGCACCGTCTATAGTAGATCCCTCAATGCCTCGGACAGTCAGAAAGCCATCAATAGTGAGAGCTGGCGGCACACTGTATCGAATGCCCCCGTTTAAGCGGACACTGTCAGAGTGGACTTGTCCACTGAGACCAACAATGTCTAGGAAGTATGGTGCGGTCATCTTTGCTTGACTCGTCCAGGAACACGAGCTGCTCAGCTGTATAGTTGGCTATCATGTTGTGCAACCAATCAGCTCGGAAACCGTCATCTTGTTCGGCTGCTATCCTCTTCAAGTGTTCGTAGGTGAGCCCAAAGTCCCTGAGGTTGCGGTAAAGAGCTGGCGTGGATATTGGCTGATCATGATATATGGCGAGCCATTTACCGATCTCATTAAGTAGTAGAGACGGGTTTTCAGCTAGCAGCTAGCAGCTCGTAGATCTCATCCTTCATGATTTAATCCAACAAGTGAGGGCGGTCCATGATTGGTGTGTTCAGAGGGTTAGCACATTGATTTTCATTATAATTTGCCTCCCACTGCTCTATACTTCTCGACGACACTCCAAGAACAGCAGCAATGCGCTTGATCTCCCATCCTTCCTCCAAAAGCAGGTACAGTGCTCTTTCTTTTCAATCAGGACTGATCCTCTGGTAGACCATGGTGAGCCTGAGTGAGAATCTTGTGCGATATGACTTTCAAGGCGTACAGATGTGTATACAACTCGAAAATGATTTATGTAATTGAATTTTCAACCTACTATTTTTGAACCGCCACAAACACGTGAGTCAAGACTTTCGGAATCTTCCACATTCGTCCTGTTTTCTCCAAATAACCCGGACGTCTACCTCAAGCTCTAACTCCTTAAATGCTAAGTCTAGACTCTAGATCTCGAGGTCGCACGCTCACAATGTGCCGTGGGCGCTCATCATCTTATCTCATGATGATAGCGGGCACGACACATTGCTAGGTACTCAAGACTGACTTTGTGCAACAGGACAAGAATTTCACACATGCGGACATGAAAACAAGCACCCATCCATTCAGTCCTCAATAGTGAGGTTTCCGATCTTGCAGCAAGTCACAAAATTGAAGGACTTGCCTCTTTCTCGTCAAAGTTGTTCATGTGTCCACAACACGATACAGCTTCGTATTATCTTGTGGACCCACAAGGTTTCGATCCAACAAGTAAGTCAGGATTGATGGGTGGTGTTGGGTCATCTCTAATGTGGCTGCAGACTTCAGATTACACGCTCCATGGCATTATACGGGACATGCCTCTCATTCTCGTTCTCTCGACGACGATGATCAAAAGGAGATATTGATCGTTGTGGAGTTTACTGGTTGGT
The DNA here is from genome assembly GCF_016647785.1 of Suillus fuscotomentosus. Taxonomy (NCBI): domain Eukaryota; kingdom Fungi; phylum Basidiomycota; class Agaricomycetes; order Boletales; family Suillaceae; genus Suillus; species Suillus fuscotomentosus. The sequence goes on from NW_024539767.1 coordinate 8,367, forward strand.
ATTTAACCCAGTGGACCCAATGTAGCAGCGCTCAAGGGCTCGAGGATACCAGAGGATTTGTTGGGTGCATTTCGGTGAGGTCCTGCCGTGTTCGTGGCTTCAGAAGGTTGCTGGAGGTCCGCAATCGCCCCAGTGTCCAATATCTGAAAGGGGGAGTAAAGGGGAGTAACCAGTAATATTTAGTGTGTGGGATTCATTCTGAGATGATGACTTAGGTTAGATGGAAACGTGGACAACTATATTAGAGTCGCCCACATGACCTCAATGAACGCCCTGAAATCGAGCACCACATGGTAGGTTACCACAGGCTGTGAGTACTAATTGGTGACAAGCCTTTGTAGTGGATTGGGTTGCCCAGAACAAATGCTATCCTCTACAGCAGATTGCTTCGATCATTTCACACTCAGGCTGTCACCTGTTGGGACCTGTCCACGCTCCCGCGAAAAGCAATTGAACTCGTACCAGTACCCCCATCAGAGCCAGCCACGAGTTCAGCGTGATATTCTGAAATTCCGAGGATCAGATCTTGAGACACGGCCTGAGCACAACCATCTGAATAGGCTAGACAATTTGAATAAAGATGAGTCCTGTGTGATCGATCAGGATCATCAGATGCGGCTTCTTAAAACATGTTTCCTTTCTAGTTGATTTTATACAACAATCCTTGCTGTATATCACTATAAAAGCACTGGATAATATACGCCTGTACGTATACAAACGCCATCGTACACAAAGTCCCCTGATCCCAACATGACCTACATATCGAACGATCCCTCTAATTGGCCTCACCTCGAATGGAGTCGTAGGTACAACTATTTTATAGGTTCGTTCCATGATGTTAGTGATATCTCACTGTCATTGACTGCGGTTTCGCAGTTGCGTCCTTGACCATAGTGGTATATGATTGGGGTGAGCAAGATAATACTTCCAGAGGGGGACCGTTGATCTAAATATGCTTTCAAGTACTTACGTTTGCACAAGAGGCAAGTTTGTGCCATCACTGGTGCAGCCATCTCACTAAGATTGATTTAATAGTTCGAACTAATATTGGTGAGCAAAGTACTATATTAGAATCAAACACTGGGGTAATACAGTTGTTTTGGGCCAGAGGCGACGCTGCTCCCTCATGAATGTTATTTATGTTTGCGTACGTATTTAATGTCATGAATGCAGCTGTCAAGCTGATTTTACCACATGTTAGGTTCGCTACAGTGGAATGCTAATTTCGATGTATGTTTTCAACGCTAGCCAGTCGCCAGTGTACTGTGTTAACAAGTCATCTTTCACAATCAGCTTCTATATACTGGGTATGTGTGCTCATATATGTTCGTTTCTTCTAACTGATGGCATGCAGCAAATTTCCAAGTCTCGATTACAGATCCAGTGGGTATTCTTCGCCGATGTCTGCCATTCCCATTCAACTACTAATTGCGCTCCTACATAGGGGTGAGTGATATCTCACCAGCTTTTATCTTCAAGTTAACGACTTCAACAGCTGTGAGTTGATTCGAAGTATCTATTTAAACAACGCACACCAATGACTGGGTTTTCAGGCAACATTCTGTGGTTCATGTTGGCATGGATGCCTCTGATAATTAATGCCATGCTGGGAGGTGAGTGTGGCCCCTAGTGATATCAACACGACTGAAAATTTTGCAAGTCATCATGTCAACTCGGATACATGCTATGTACCAGGGATCCAAAAGGATACTCATCTTTCTCATTGTGGTCTTACTGGCTTGTACGATCACCTCCGTAGTTATGACGGTGATAGGGAACATCGGTGTTTCAGGAGGTAAGCTTAAATCATGAATGAAATCCTCAGAACTCATGCACAAATATTAGTGGAGAACATCCTTTCTGGCAACCGTCAGTGTTCCGAAAATATGAGCGCAGAAGACACGCGTCTGAATGCAGAGACCACGGTACCCACCACTGTATGGGAGATCCTTGCCTTGTGTCTTGCAGTCTGGATTGTCATCAAACACTTCTGCGAACTGAAAACATCACAGGCAGGGGCGAACATTAGAGAATGTTTCATGGTTTTAATGAGGGGTCATATGCTGTACTTTGTAGCGTGAGTTCAAGCGATCTTGATATTATTGCCTTACTGAAGTTATGGATGTACTAGCTTTGCTGCTGGGTCTTGCATCAACCTCGGCACGCTGTCTCCAAGTCTCTCGGTGAACCGACTGCTCCCTATTACCTGCATACTGCTTGCTCATCATTTTTAAAGTCCTCCTCTGTGGGAGTCAGTTTTTATTACGGTATTAGCGAAGTTGCCCAGGCCATGCAGATGTTTGTGCTAGGACCGCGTCTCATCCTTAGCATTCGAGAATATCACGCTCAGCTCGCGGAGAGCTCTGACGAAGCAACGTGCTTCACTACAATAGATTACCCTTAGTTGTACAGGGCAGAGAACAGATCGTCCATTAAGGAGATGTTCGATGACCAGGATAACTTTTGCGACATCAGACAATAAAGAAGCAGACTGCCGAGAAGAACGTCGACTTTTGCGCACTGCGCCACGCGCCTGGGAAAATTGAATTTTTTTTGCTTTGCACCATACGATCAGCGTGATGGGATGCGTGGAGGCCGCAAGGATCAGAGATTTCAACGTTCTCAACGGAACGTTCAACTCTCCGAGTCTGCTTACGAAGTCAATTCCCCAACTTGCCAAGACAGCACCTTCGGCCCAGGACATCGGAAGTGACATCATGTGTAACAGATGGAGTGTGCATGTGGGTGGTGAGCCTGTGAACAGAATCAACTGATGAACGGATGGGCAGTGCGCACTGGTCGGATATGAAGTCAAATCCAGGATAATCGAGTCTCATTGGTCGCAGATTCTCTGTTATGGCCGGTCGTGCAGACTTGGCTGAAGAGGAAACCAAAAGCGTATGGACCTGATAGAACGACGCATATTCAAGAGATAGCGCAACTGAGAAGACGTACGAGCTCGATAAAGAGGACCAATGACAGACTTTCTGGAGCAATTATGGCGGCTAGTGAATGTATGAGGCAACGAATACACTTCACCTGTCAGAGAGGTCAAATTGAAAAGAGACAAGCCCTTACGCTGATCCAAAATAAATCAGACAGAACATAATGGCATCGACATAAAGTGCGAAGACAATAATGAATTGTTCTGCATCATGTTATTGACTATGAAGCTAGAGCACTGAGATGCAGTGCTTCTCGTACAGCTTCCCTCTTCGTAGCCCGCAGCGTCCATATCCACGTCAGATCACACCCCACCTTTTCCTTCCTCGTGCGCCGCCTTTGTTTGTTCAAATGGCTCCAATCTTCCACAACACCTACGTCGGCTGCCGTGAACCAAGGCGATCCTAGTAATTCTGACCTCGAGAGAGTAGAGCGGGCAGGGGCTTAGGTGGAGGAGGAGGCATCATCATTCTCCACAACCAAGTGTTTCTCGACGCAGCTTTGGTCACCGTCTGAAACCGGTGGTCAAATTCCGCTTGCGAGAGCGTTCGCTTAGTGTAAAACTTTTCATTGAACTCAAACTCGATAGCTCAGGGAGCACCGCTCTCTTCAAATACCCGCATTATGAGATTGAGTGCGAACTATATCAGTGTCAACTCACTTTAGAGACCGCACAGGATGTTCTGGTTGGGGTGGTCAAGTAGAAGGTTGCCTTGTCATTCTATGCATGATAGTTGGATGGTCTTTCTTTGGCACATCGTGAGGCTCTGGCGCCGACTCATCTGGAACAAGTTGGATCGCTGTTTGTTTCAAAGCCACATTGTGAATGTACTTGGTTGACAATGGCGTTGTCGATTAAACGACTATACTGTGCATGAGCTCACGCGCTGAAGGTAGGTAATGCCGTGATCACAGGTTTTTTCGAAATGAAGGAATGGTGGTCATAATTTTGGAATTCGTAGCGAACAATGATCTGCTTACCAAGCGGCACGGATGGGGCACGGATGTGGCAGTGATGCGGCAAAATCCTAAAGTAAGGCCCTTGCCGCAACACCACTTTATAACCATTACTAGGTTGTACCACACTCGGCCACTCATGCACAAGGTAACTGACCTAGCGGTATTACTTGGCGAATTCATCACTTTATGGACTTCAGCGCAGAGAACTTGATACTCAATGTCAACGTGTCTGCGACCGCCAACTCTGCGCGGCCTACTTTGGTGTCATTACAAGAGGGGTTCAGAACTGGCCGTCGAATGCTCATAAGGAGTGCATCGATAACTTGGCTTGTAGTGTTGTTGCGCGCCATTATGCAATCATGTAGAGTGCACAAGGAACGAGACGGAACAAACTGAGGTCACTTTCAACAGCAACACTGCCATTGACATGCAGTGTAAGACAGGCGCTCAGCATAAACTCAGCTCCATCCGAATATCTTCTCACCCTTGACTATCGCTTTCACCCCTTATCAAGCTTAGATTATACCTCATTCACCAACCGTCTCGAAGCGCAGTGTCCTTTCTTGATCAGAGTCAAGCTTAGCGAAGTCGGTGAGTTAAGCACATCATCAAAATGAAGGGAAGCACAAGGACAAGTGTCACTCAACCTACCAGCACTCTCCAGATGAGCGCGAAGGATCCACCACCATATGGTGCACAGCACCGCCAAGACGCACTTTGGGAAGGCGAGCAGCCACTTTATGAAACCCACCAACTTACTCAATTAGAACCAGGCGGGAATGATGTGCTTCCTCCTATGTGGCAACAGTTTAAAACGTCGTCGGATGATGAATCACGATATCAAGATGACACGTTCAAGATAACCTCGTGGAATCGGCCTCTACCAGGAGTGCGACTAGGTGAAGGAAGTGATTGCGACAAGGAGCAACGAACTCACGGTTGAACCTAGATTGTCCTGGAGATCTCGTTGTTCCCGGATGGGAGTGGCACATTTCACCACTCGGTCGGTCCTACTTCGTCAACCACAATACTCGGACCACTTCGTGGAAGAAACCAAAGCCAGAACATCCGGCAGGAAGCTTGATGCCGGAGTGCGTTATCGAGGATCACTCCGGATGCATATGGAGCCTTGCCTACTTGGGCACCAGTGGCAATATAATGAACGCGTCTGATGATAGTTCTATTCGTCAGTGGAAAAGAGACGGAGAGCCAGTAGGAAAACCTTTAAATAACAATGGGGGAGGGATAGTTTCGATGGTAGTATCCCCAGATGAAACGATGGTAATTTGTGGAAGTACAGACGGCAGACTGCGGCTGTGGAATATCAAGGAGGGCTGCATGATCGGCGACCCATGGGAGGGGCATACTAATGCAGTGAGGTGCCTTGATTGGTCTCGCAATTCACAGGAGATAGCAAGTGGATCGGAAGATGGCACCATACGACGCTGGAACCCGAATACTGGTCGACAAATAGCACCACCCATACAGACCAGTCACGGATGGGTTTATGCCGTCAAGTACTCTCCACAAGACGATAAATTCATGAGCGGCGGCGGAGACAGCGCAATTTGCATGTGGTCCAGGGACGGCAAGCTACTTATCAAGATCATGGGACATGACGCGGACGATGTGGTGACGTCGTTGTGTTGGTCCAAGGACGGCGCACACATATTCTCCGGGTCGGGCGATAACACCATCCGAAAATGGCAGGTTATGGATGGGCAGGAACTCGTTGTTCTTCGGGGTCATACCCATGTCGTCGGATCCTTGTGTCTCACTCCCAATGAAAGCTATATTGTTAGCGGATCAAGTGACTACTCCATTCGCATCTGGGATCTCAAGACCAATCAGGCAGTCGGAGATCCACTCTTGCATGATGACCAAGTCTTCGCTGTGGAAATGTCCCGCGATGGAAGATACATTGCCAGTGCTGGACTAGATAAAAAAATATATGTATGGAGCCTGGAGGCGGCACTCCAAAACGTTGTGGTACGTATACGCTTTGTAATCCAGTTTTCCTTCCTAATGTTTCTGGCCATTTAGGATGTGAATGATGGGGATGTCAAGCTGAAGGCAAGTCTTCTCTGCTCCTCTTTCACACTAGATCTCACCTTTTACCAGAGACGTCCAGCCCAACCGAGAGTTGTGCGCCCGCCATTCGTGAGCAACCTCACCTTGTCTCATATGTTTCGTTTGATCCTTAATGCCCATCTGCATTTCAAACAATAGGCCAATAACAGAGGCTCGGCGAAATATGTCAGTAATTTTTTTTTCGTCCTTCAGCTCCTGCTAATGTGACTTCGATACAGGGCAATGATTTCTTTGGCAACAAGTTAGATCATGCGCCTCGTCGTGCAGCTCCATCGGATAGCTTATTGTCTCTCATTCGCTAGCGCCGTGTGCTTGGTACTCTCCGGTTCAGTGCTCAATCTACAGATGCGCCCCCACCATCACCTCGCGAGTCCCGGAATTGGAATTTCAACTTATTTCCCGTAGGAAATTTCACCCGCACCATTGAAGTAGCTCCTGGCCGCAAAAAAGATGTGAGTGTGACTCGCAATCATAATTGCTATTCTTTAATAATAACATTCAAAACACAATTACAGAGATACGCCATTGCCCCTCCCAGCAAGGCAGAAGTGGAGGCAGCTATGCAACGTGCAAACGGCAACCAAACCAACAGTTCAACGCAACCGGGTCAACCCGTAGCAGCTGCACAGGGGTCTCAAGCAGGGGCACAAGGGTCTCAAGCACGACCAACAGAAACAGACCAGTCAACCGGTGGGAGGGGAGAAGTTTCCTACGAAGTTTCCTGCTGCGGATTTTACTTGAGTCGTCATTCCACTTCCCGTCAGTCATGAAATCATTTTGAAACTTTGTTACTTAAACATTTCTCTTCCCTTTCATCTGTGTTTGCGCATCATGCTTATATATGTTAGATAGCTCGTTCCGTCCATGTACATGAAATTGATATATTTCTCTTAATAAGAGACGCATGGTTGAAGCAAGCATGAGGTTGCGCCAATGTCTGTGTAGCTCCCGCATAGAATGTCCGAAAGGCACAGGAGATCAAATATAAATAGGGCCAGTGTGCAAAATGATACTCTGATACCATAGCTGTGCACCGGCGCTGTTGAGTTTCGCTGATCCGTTGGAATATGATGGCGAAGAGCTGCAATTAAGGGGCACAGCAGAGGGCTCAGACCTGTATGCACGATTGGAGGTTAGCCAGGGACTAGTGGCGTGTGATTAGTAGTGGGCAGTGGGCATAAACTGGCGATGTCTGAGTCCAGCACTCGAAAAGCAAATTCGAAAGCGTCAAACCTGCTGCCAAAGAGCATGCAAAGCTCAGTGTCGAAGTCCATGCCTCAGATATATCCCCTCTATAAAAGTATTTATCAGTAATTCAGCTCCATCATGTTAGGTGGTTCTCCGCTGTCGCCAGTCAGTCGCCGTTTCGGACCTCGAAACCCACCAAAGTGACAGATCACGGTGTTTTCACCTAGCAGTCGTGCAGCCACTAGTATGCGCCGCGGCCAAGGCCGAATTACATGATATATCGTAAAGCCGGAGGCGATTTTCCTTCCGGCCAGTCTACTACCTGTTCCAACTCAAGTACTCATACTTCAAGGTACCAGGCCCGCTGTAATTTGATATCATTGGTTGCTGTGCTCAGTCTGCGCCCAATGATAACCTTGATAAGTGCAACAACAAGATGTGATGGGATATCATCGATCATCTCCGCCTTTGAAGTTCACTGACCACTACTATGTCCTACATCTCACATGATCCCTATTGGTGGCCATTTCTCGACTGGAACCGTATTTCCAGCTACTTTTTAGGTTCGTGAAGAACCTGAGCAAGGCGGATGCGCCATATATCTCACTCCATCTTTGACTGGTTTCGCAGTTGCATCCTCCGCTGCGGTGGCATACGACTGGGGTGAGCGAGATCATTCTTTCCGAAAGAACTTTATATTGATAAATGCGGATGTATGTTCAAGCTTTAGCATTAGGACAAGAGGTAGCAAGTCAACGTGTTTTATCAGCGAAGCCGCTCAGCATGTTGTAACAGGTCGAACTGGTCTGGGTGAGCAAAAGTCCTATATCAGAAACACAGGAAGATAATGAAGAAGACGCAACACTGGTCCCTTATGACTGGTCTATATATCTGTGTAGGTTATGCTATGAGCGTAGTCGACAAGTTGTGCTGACTTCAATTTGAATACGCTAGGTGCGCTACATTGGACTACTATATTGCGTGTACGTACAGTTTGCAAGATTATTTATTAGGTGGCACTGCACCGTGCTAATAAACTATATCTCGCAATCAGCATCAACATGCTGTGTATGTATCTCAAAATATACTGTGTCCGTGTCCCAGTCTTCTGACCGGTGGCATATAGGGTATCTCAATTCAGTATCAATGACAAATGCAGTGGGTATTCTGTATGATGCCCGGCATCCCCTTTTGCTCATTCAAGCCCCATACAGGGGTGAGTATCATTTTCTGGCGGCTTGTTGATCAGATGTGATAAGCACATCAGTTGTACGTTCATTTGAATTATCGAGTCCTCCGAGTAACCCGTGTTTTCAGGCGCCGTCCTTTGGTTTACGCTGGTATGGATGACTGTCGTCGTCAATGCAATGCTGGGCGGTGAGTTGTTCAGCTGCGGTATCCTACTAATATTGACCATCATGCAAGTGGTCATGATGACTCGCATACATGCCATGTATGGGCGATCCAAAAGGATGCTCATCTTTCTTATCGTTGTCTTGATCGCTTCAACTATCACGGGCGGAGTTATGGTGATAGTTGCAGGCATTGGCGTTTCAGGGGGTAAGCTTTCAGCTGTAGATATATAAGCCTTGAGCACACGAGACTGATGGGCAAATATCAGAGAAACGCTTCTTTTCCGGCACCAATCAGTGTGCCATTGTCTTCGCTGACATAGATGCCGTCCATCTTCACGAAACGGCATGGATTCCTGCCATTATGTGGGAGCTCATTGCCTTCTGTCTTGTAGTCTGGATTGTCGTGGACCACTTTCGTGAATTACGACAACATGGACCAACAGGATTGACCATCAGGGACTATTTCACGGTTTTAATCAAAACTCATCTGCTATACTTCGTGTCGTGAGTTCCGTGGCTTATATCATTACCTTGTTCGCTGAAGTCCTGCATGTGCTAGCTTTGCTGCCGTATCTTGCCTCTACCTCGGCCCACTGTCTCCAGCGCTGGTACGCCAACCCGTGACAGTCATCTGCATCTAATCATTTCTAATCATTACTGCAGTCCTCCGATTCCCTGGAAAGTGGTATTTATTTCGGCATTCTCAATTTCGCCCAGCCGGTGCAAATGTTTGTGCTGGGACCACGTCTGGTCCTTAGTGTTCGACAATATCACGCTGAACTCGCGGCCGAGTTTGACGAAGGAACTAACATGACTGCGCATGCCTTCCAGGAGCATGGACATCTGTTACTTAGCAGTGGTGTGTAGCGAGTACTGCACAGGGAGCGTATAGATCTGGACTATCGTTGTGGTATTTAAGCTTCACTGTAATAATCTCTTTGTAAACATTATGTTTTCAAAGTGAGTTTGAGCATTCGGGGAATTAACACATGGCATGGAACGTCTACTAGATTATAGAAGTGCCGATAGGTCGAGAAGTACACGCACTGCGTCAAGTAGGAATGTCGCCCTGCAGGTAGCCTAAAGTCGCTACTGCTCACACCGATGGAAAACGAGATCTGGCCCTCAAATTTGCGCCACCCCTGAGCGACAACATCCCAGATAGACAAGTCATAGCGCGAGAGCGTTATCGAGACCTGCTTCGTGTCGTACGGCGAGATGTCTAAATCCGCGATCGTTGAATCTGACAGAGAGCGATGAAGGAAGGTCATGCTCTGCAGCGACCCACTCATTCGTTCAAGTCATCTGGTATGTTCGTAAGATGTCCCCGAGATCACGAACACCATGTCCCTGTATCACACTTTGAGAATGCAACGACTACCCATAGAATGTTTGATGTATGCTGCAGATCGACGACATCCCACCATTGTTTGACCCATGATGATGCATTAATTGCACTACGTTAATATCCACTAAGTAAATGTACCGAATCAAATCAAAAAGCATCTCAAACAAGAAGCACGATCAAGCAGGAATATTACCCTGCAGCCTAAAGTCCCTACTACTCGCACCAATCGAGAACGAGATCTGGCCGTCAGGCTTGCGCCACCCCTGGGCGACGACGTCCCAGATAGACAGGTCATAGCGAGAGAGCGTTATTGAGACTTGCTTGGTGTCCTTCGGCGAGATTTCGACGTTTGTGAAGCCCCTCAGGACTGATGGAGGCTCGCTAGCGGAGGACGGGAAGTGAATGTAGAGTTGAGGAATCTATTCGAGTAGCTTAGGCTTAAATATCGAGATAACGAGGGTAATGGGAGTCACGAACCTCAGTCCCAGATACAGGTCCCGTGTTGGTGACCTCGAAAGTTACCTGGAATGCAGGTTCATGGAGCCTGGTAAATAGCGTATCAGCCTGCGGATCCTTCATTGGTCTGAATAAAACTCACCAAAGCGCGGTAGAAGACCCTTCAGCGATGGGCGAAGCCTCCCCATTCTTCCAAGCAGTGATCAAACCCTCCTGATCAGTATCTGACGACTGAATCGGAGTTACGCCAAGGTTAGAGTACGTGAACGTGGTATAACTTAAGCCGAAGCCAAACTCGAAGCGCGGCGTGATGTTTGCCTGCATTCACCCTTGTTTAAGACTTGAAAACGCCTAGTAAAATCAGGGAACTCACTTGATCAAAGTGGCGATAATCGATGAACAACCTGGGAAGTGAAGTCAATATCAATGCAAGTCGATATTGGTCCGGTTGACATACCCCTCCGTGTAATCAATGGGGACAATTTCGTTTCCTGAATCATCAGTGATGAGTTGAGCAGGATAATCGGCGATATCTTTGGCAATAGTATATGGAAGTCTTCCAGAGGGGTTGTATGCGCCATAAAGTATGTCAGCGATACCATTACCTGCCTCCTGGCCCTGGATGCCGGCCCAGACGACAGCGGTGATGTTAGGGTGCTCGATCCAAGGCTCGATAATGAGCGGGCCGACACTGTTCACGACGACTATGGTGTTGTTGTTCTGAGCAGCGACGGCAAGGATCAGGTCATCACCGTTGTGCCAAGCAGTGAGGTTATTACTGGTTCGAAATGAGCACAGCCGTCACTGAAGATGTGCGAGGAACGTACCGATCTCCCTGATTACCATCAACAGTGATATAATCCTCGCCAGAGTCTGAGTTGGTGAAAACGAGAGCAACAGCCTCGCCATATGCCATATTACCAGCCAGAACGGTGTTCCAGTCGTCGAAGTCCCAGAACACGCTGCTCCCGTCCTGGCGAGCACGCTCCTGAACACCCTCCAGAGGTGATATAAGGTAAGGGAAGTAACCAGTCCTATGTGTCGTCGATCAATTTTCAGGAAAAGTACAAGTACGTCTGAAAGAGCACATACCCAGATCCCCAGCCCATGGCCAGAATCCCGTCACTTCCACCTTGATCTGAAAACTCATTCGGGCCGAATTTGCCTGGACGGGCATCGCTTCCGATCAATACCATGTTCCTCGGCTTGTTCAATGGCAGCGCCCCATTTACATTTTTCAAAAGGACCGTCCCAGCTGCGTCAATCTCCCTTACAAGCTTATAATGGTCAGCCTGCACGTTCACATGCTTGTTGTTCACTTCGTCGTTAGAATTGAACGCGTTGAAGTTCGTGGCAGGGTAGGCCTCGTCTTGGTGAAGGAAGTACCAAGCAGCGATGATGCGCGTTGCCATGTCGTCCAGGCGAGCCATGCTGATGTAGCCGTCGTTCACGTAGTCCGTCAGGTTCCCTCCGAAGTAGGAGTTACCGGAGTCAAACGTAATATCACCGGGCATGGTCATGTCAAGGCCTGCGACAGCAGAGAGGGTCGACATCGTCGCCGACCAGTCAGATTGAACGAAACCTTGGAAACCATACTCCCGCTTCAAGATATCATTTAGCATCTTGTCATTGTTGCAAGCATAACTTTCGTTAATGAGATCTGCGATTCAGACCTCAGATGATGTGAATGGTGTATATAGAACATGAGTGAGACTTACTGTAACTGCACATGACGGACGAAACGCCGGCCATGACGCTGCGCAAGAACGGGTGCGCGTAAATCTCATGTTGAGTCCGGTCATCAACATTTGAAGATTCTGATGTGCGGAAGTGCTCCTGCTCACTAGTAGGACAGATGAATGCAAGTGCGAACAGGCGTATAAAAAGACAAACTTGTTGATGAAGTGCTTGGCAGTGGCTTGTACTCCGCCATTTTGTAGGCCTAAAATTGTCTCGTATGCGGATTCGCCGGTCAGGAAAGGATCTGCACCAAAACCCTCCCAGTTACGGCCGCCTTGAGCAACGCGACCCATGTTCATCATGGGACCAAGGGCAATGTTAACGCCCTTGCCCTTGAACTCCTGACCCAAAGCCAGGCCACGAGCACGCATCAGAGCACGATTCCAGCTGTGACAGATGAGACAAGTTACGACGGTGACCTTGAAGATGACTCACGTGGATGCTACCTGAATGCCAGCAGGGAACGCAGTTGCATAGTCTGCAAACCGGACAGCGAGAGGCGAATCCTAGCAAATCGTGAGACCAATAGCTCATAAACTCAAGCTACGTACCTCGAGACATAGACCGGGAAAGTTTTTATTGGGTGGGATATTACCAACGCACAACCCGTTTGCCCAACCGACTCCTGTGGTGATGTTGACCTTTTCCTCGATAGTGTAATCCAATATCTGGACATGAAAGAGGTTCAGCACGTGGAGACATAGAAAGAGTTTCGAATGATAAAGATGGCAAGACAGTCAAAAAAAATTGCCATTAAGACGGATGCACTCACAAGGTTCTCGGCTTTTTGGTAGGCAGCAGCCCACGCAGGCGCAAAATCTGGCACGACTTGTGGATCACTGCTAACAGAAGGAGGGTTCAAAGGATCAGTTGCAGGGTAAACAGGAGGACGAGGATTGAGAGTAGGTGTGGGATATGGAGTGAATGAATAGCTAGAGAGTGGAATGGTGATAACACCAGTTGTGGTGGACGCGCCTGAGGTGTTGGCGGAAGCAGAAGATGTCGCGGAGGTTGCAGCAGAAGTTGATGAAGAATTGAATGAGGTTGTCACCGACGAATATGGACCAGCTACAGTAGCGCTAACGTTACCACCTGGAGTAGATGGTGTTGCAGCAGACGGAGCCAGGGTGGCCGGTCCACCTAGAACGAATGGAATTATAGACAACGACAGTAGCTTAGACAGCATGGCGGCTGCACGCTTGATTTCTGGAGGAAAATAAGATAAAGAGATGGAAGGTCAAAATCACTAGCTTAATTTATGAACTCGGAACCGATACTTGGGTTCGAGCCGAACACGAGCCCGGCGGGGAAGTCCATAAGTCAATTTTCACGCGTACCGCTGCTAGTGCGGGCGGATCACAGCTGCCAGCTGGAGCGCGAGCCTTAGTACCAGTGAAAATCATAGAAGTGAGCTAACTTGTAAATTGCATTGTGAAAGGACCGTGCCATGATGCCATGATGTTGATGTCCGAAACCAAATATATCATGGAGTCTGCCAGCGTGCCAATTCGAGCATACCAATCAACGCGACGCGCTCACGGACCCCTCAACGTTGCAACCACAATCATCACGCGTCATCGCAGTTTGTTGCCCACTATCTTCTGTTGTCCCTCAGCGCTAGCATGTGCTTGATAAATTTGCTTATATTCCGACCAATAAGAATGAATACAATATAGGTTAGGTCACAGAGGTTGTTTGGCGGTGTTTGGAGCACAGGCAGGGCGTTCCGGCAGCAGTAGCAGCCCCATCACTTTGTTGTAGAGTCCATAGCACGCATTTAGCAGAGCCCACTCCAACATGATCCCCGACGAATCTCGAGCTCGTACGACCATGCTAAACGTTATAACCAACTGGTCATAGTTGCCTTGGTGGTGCGACAGCACAGCAAGAATCATCTTACGCCTCCCAGCAATCTCAACAACGGCCAGCTCATCCCTAGCCTGCACGGCGTTTAATCTCTTGGCGGTGCCATGATCTTTTGCGGGCCTAGTGGGAGTTGGTAACCTTGGCACTTGGATTATTGTGAGGGTGCATCCAGCTCGGATATGTAATTGGGAGGAAGTGTTGCTAGCGCCCTGTACGGTGTACGGACCCAAATGTCGATATATGCACAGTCGCCCCATTGGCAAATCATAACAAATCGTGTATTCCAAAAATTTGACGGGTCGGTTCTTTCCACAGCATGTGATGATTCGCGTATGGTCGAGGGACGGCAAGCTGCTTATCGAGATTCAGGGACATGACGGTGTGGTGACGTCGTTGTGTTGGTCCAAGGACGGCGCATACATCTTCTCTGGGTCGGGAGATAACACCATCCGAAAATGGCGGGCGATTGACGGACAGGAATCTGTTGTTTTTCGGGATCACACCAACACCGTCGAATCCCTCTGTCTTACTCCCGATGAAAGCTATATCGTTAGCGCATCAAGTGACTGCACCATTCGCATATGGGATCTCAAGACCAATCAGGCGGTCGGAGGTCCACTCTTGCATGATGATGCCCTCTTGGCTGTTGCCATATCCCCCGATGGAAAATATATTGCTAGTGCTGGACTAGACAAAAAAAAATCTATGTATGGAGCCTGGGGGTAGCGCTCAAAGTTGTAGTACGTGTGCTTTGGTGTTTCGACGTCTTTCTCTAATAGTTTGGGTCATTTACTAGCATGCGGATGATGGGAATGCAAAGCTTAAGGTGTTTTCTCTGCTTCTCTTTCACACTAGATCTAACTTTTTACTAGGGACGTTCATCCCAATCGAGAGTCGTGCGTCAACCGATCGTGAGCATTCTCAGCTTTTCTCATGTCTAGTTCAATCTTTGACCTCTCCATTTAGCCGAGAACCAGGGTTGGAACTCGCACACCGAGTCGTGCGCAAACATCTCTCAATACCAAAGATACAGCACCCACACGCCCTCGAAGAGATGTTCGGAATGTGTTCCGAACGGATGACAGGAACGGGACAGAAACCGATGCTACCGTCGAGTCTAATACTACTTCCAGGGATCATACACCATCTGCAGAGCAGACCCGAGCACCGCCACATGCACTCCGAGATCTTACTGATGAGCTCCAGGGACGACCACGTTATCCGATCACTTCTGGAGGCTTTGGAGAGATTTGGAACTTCGGAAGTGTGATTTAGTAAAGCCCGATGTGACTGTCCAGGTATGCCCAGCTTGTCGCTCTTCTTACGGTTATCATCCTGACAATGACCAAGGTAGTAGTGAAGACCATTCGTGCTTTCGAATCCGACGACGAGGTCTTGATGCGGAAGAATAGTAGGGTAATGTAGTCTTCACGGCATCGCGCGTGTCAGTTGAATCGACTTTAGAGAGTGCGTCACGAGCTCAAAGTTTGGGGCCGTCTCACACATGATAGCATTCTTCCACTCTGGGGAGTGGCGACTGACTTTGGACCCTACCCTGCATTGCTACCACAATGTGAAGAAGGATATTGCGGTGTTAGGACAAGTCATCAAATGGGTGAAACCGGAACCTCCTGTGTCTGACTCCTCTGATAATCAACATCGTGATTATTACCTGCGCACTCGGATCCATCTCTCTTCGTGCACGTCCTTTCCCTTGCGTTGCTTTCCCCAGATCCACCCCACGTGCTAATAACACCAGTGAAGTTGTCTCCGCTATTTCGGAATGCAGTCTCTTGGTGGTGCAATGGTCTTTTGCGACCCTAGTGGGAGTTGGCAGCCTTGGCACTTGAGTTATTGTGAGGAGGGTGCACCCAGCCCGGATATGTAACTGAGAGGTACGCGCCCTGTACGGTGTGCGGACCCAAATGTCGATATATGCACAGCCGCCCCATTGTCGTAACAAGCTATGTATTCCAGAATTTGCGGGTCGCTTCTTTCAACGACATATGACACTGCCTCTGATGTGCATGGAAGGCACATGTAAATACAGCACGTGGGTCTGAGCGTCTAGCAGGTCTTTCCATCGCTTCCACCATCTCTTCTTGCCCTTCGCTATTGATTTTACCCATTGTCAAGCTTAGCCTCTAGTTCATTGTCAAACTATCCGGAAGCGCAACGTCCTTTTGATCAGAGTCATGCTCAGCGCATTCGGCGAGTCAAGCGCATCAGCAAAACGGAGAGAAGCACGTCGAGAAAGGCTATTCAACCCACTTGTAACACATGTTGCAACTCTTCAGACGAGCGCGAAGGGTCCACCACCATATGGTGCACAGCACCGCCAGGATGCATTTTGGGAAGGTGAGCAGCCACCTGGTGATACCCACCAGCTTACTCAATGAGAATCAGGCGGGAATGAAGCGCTTCCTCCTATGTGGCATCAATTTAAGACGTCGGATGGTGAAACACTATATCAAGATGATACGCTCGTGATTGCCTCGTGGAAACAACCTTTACCAGGAGTGCGGCTAGGTGAGGGATGAAATTGCGACGAGGAGCGACGAACTTACCATTGAACATAGACGAGCCTGGAGATCTCGCTATTCCTGGATGCGAATGGCACATCTCACCACTCGGTCGGTCCTACTTCGTCAACCACAATACTCGAAGCACATCGTGGAAGAAACCAAAGCCAGAACGTCCAGCAGGAAGCTTGATGCCGGAGTGCGTCATCGACGGTCACACCGAATGCATACGGAGCCTTGCCTACCTGGGCACCAGTGGCAATATAATGAGCACGTCCTGGGATAGTGCGATTCGTCAGTGGAAAAGAGACGGAGAACCAGTGGGAAAACCTTTGAATAGCGCTGGGGGAGGGATAGGTCCAATGGTAGTATCTCCAGATGAAACAATGGTCGTCTGTGGAAGTGGAGATGGCAGACTGCGGCTGTGGGATATAAAGGAGGGCAGCATGGTTGGCGACCCCTGGGAGGGGCATGATGAAGAAGTGAGGTGCCTTGATTGGTCTCGCAATTCCCTGGAGATAGCAAGTGGATCGGAAGACGGCACCATACGACGCTGGAACCCGAATACTGGTCAACAAATAGCGTCACCCATACAGACCAGTCACGGATGGGTTTATGCCGTCAAATACTCTCCACAAGACGATAAATTCATGAGCGGCGGCGGGTACGGCGCAATTTGCATGTGGTCCAGGGACGGCAAGCTACTTATCAAGATCATGGGACATGACGCGGACGATGTGGTGACGTCGTTGTGTTGGTCCAAGGACGGCGCACACATATTCTCCGGGTCGAACAATAACACCATCCGAAAATGGCGGGCGATTGATGGACAGGAACTTGTCGTTTTTCGGGGTCACACCCATCCTGTCAGATCCCTATGTCTTACTCCCAATGAAAGCTATATTATTAGCGCATCAAGTGACTACTCCATTCGCATCTGGGATCTCAAGACCAATCAGGCAGTCGGAGATCCACTCTTGCATGATGACGAACTCAGGGCTGTTGTCATGTCCCCCGATGGAAAATACATTGCCAGTGCTGGACTAGACAAAAAAATTCATGTATGGAGCCTGGAGGCCACGCTCAAAGTTGTGGTATGCTTGCTTTGGTGTTTCGATTTCTTTCTCTAATAGTTTTGGTCATTTATCAGGGTGCGGATGACGGGAATGCAAAGCTTAAGGTGAGTTTTCTCTGCTTCTCTTTCACACTAGATCTAACTTTTTACTAGGGACGTCCATCCCAATCGAGAGTTGTGCGCCAACCAACACAGCCTCGAAGAGATGTTCGGATTGTGATTGGAATGGATGACAGGAACGGGACAGAAACCGGTGCTACCGTCGAGTCCAGTACTAATACTACTTTCCGGGATCACACAACATCTCCAGAGCAGATCCGAGCACCGTCACATTCACTACAAGATCTTACTAATGAGCTCCAGGGAAGATCACGCTATCCGATAACTTCTGGAGGCTTTGGAGACATCTGGAAGTGCGATTTAGTGAAGCCCGATATGACTGTCCAGGTATGCCCAGCTTGTCGCAGTTCCTACTGTTACCATCCTGATAATGACCAAGGTAGCAGTGAAGACTATTCGTGCTTTCGAATCCGACGACGAGGTTTTGATGCGGAAGAATAGTAGGGTAATGTGGTCTTCCACGGCGTTGCGCGTGTCAGTTTATCTGATGTTGAATCGGCTTTAGAGAGTCCGTCGCGAACTCAAAGTCTGGGGCCGTCTCAAGCATGATACCATTCTTCCGCTCTGGGGAGTGGCGACTGACTTTGGACCCTACCCCGCAATGATTTGCCCATGGGCTGAACACGCAGCACTCACAGGCTATCTTGAGAGGCAAGAAAGCTCGTTGTCATCTCATGACAAGTTCTCCCTTGTAAGGCCTGTCTAACATCACCAGATACTCACTGACCTCCTCGCGCTTGCCAGCTGAATGACGTTGCTCTTGGATTGCAATACCGTACGTTTGTCGTTCACTGCACCCCATTTCTCAAGTGCTCATGTTGGTTCAGTCCACAGCGAATCAGTTGTCCATGGGGATTTGACAGGGGTGTGTACGTCTGTACATATAAGGTTTTCATTACTCACGTTCCAACTCTCCAGTCAAATGTCTTGATTTATGGCAACGGCCGGGCATGCCTCGCTGATTTTGGTCTCTCTACTATAATCCTAGAGTTCGTCGGTACCTCGTATTTTACGAGCTCCATCCGAGGGAATGTCCGATGGGTAGCTGCAGAATTATGTGAAGTATCGGAGGACGACGAGCTCTCGCTCAGCACCGAGTGCGACATATACTCATTTGGCAGTATCACGCTCCAGGTTGGTAACTCGATTCGGAGTGAGATGTCTTGTTCACTTCGTACATGTTCCAGGTGTTGACTTGTAAGGTACCCTACCACAATGTGAAGAAGGATATTGCGGTGTTAGGACAAGTCATCAAAGGGATAAAACCGGAACCTCCTAAAGAATCGCAAATAGCGCCTGGTCACTGGGAGTTCATACAGCGATGCTGGTTGCCTCGTGCAAGTCGTCCGTCGATCGCGGAAATCGTAACATGTATAGCATGTGAACGACAATTTGTGTCATCCTAGTCTCTCTGAACATATATACTGACAGTACCAGTGCTATTAGGATGTAACAAGAACTGACTTAAGGTATCTATATAGAAAATGCTTTGTGTGGTCACTGTGGAGGAACGATACACGCGGGAGGTTTTACGACACGCTAGAACAAAGGTACGAGTCTCAGTATTCGTTTCGAATCTCTATTAACAATTGTTTGTACCTAGAACAAAGGTACGACTAGATGTACGTCAGCGCTTGCGCTCGAACGTTACAGTGGGACTTGTACTTACGTCTCAGTATTCGTTTCGAATCTGAGACGTTTCGACGAAAACAGCGTCCTCTTATACGGTGAGTCTGCCAGCAATAGCTTTGATGAAAAATATATACTTAAAGAACGAAAAGATTGCCGACGTTGACACGTCGTCGACGTTCTCCGTTTGGAGACGCTCGCACTCGATGTGCTCTATTCTTCGGCCGTATCGTCCTTTCCTTTCTCAGCTCTCTCTCTCTCGGCCTTACTTCCCTCGGACACATCGGCTCTCAACACTCCCCCTCGAGCGTTATCCAAACACATCAATGTCCTCAACCTCTGGAGTCGGGGACGTGCCAATGGCTTCGTGAACGCGTCCGCGACATTGTCGTCACTGGGGCAGTAGATTATCTTGAAGGTACCGTCCTTCACGTGGCCGCGTACGAAGTGGTATCGCAGGTCTATGTGCTTGGTGCGCGATTGGAATTTTCCCGTCGAGACTAACGCTATAGCAGCTTGGTTGTCGCAGAAGATGGGTGTGGGGAGGTCTTGGACGTCGTAGAGCTCGCGGATGAGGAGTTGCAGGTAAAGTACTTCCCTTGCCACGCTGGTCAACGCTATGTACTCAGCTTCAGCTGTTGACAGGGCTATGATAGGCTGTTTGCGCGCGCTCCACGAAACGGGGCCTCCATGGAGCAGTACGATGTACCCGCTCATGGAGTGCCTATGTGGCTGCGATGCCCAATCGGCATCGACAAACGCCTCAATTCCTCCCTCGCTGGATCCCAACGTCAGCTCATAGTCTGCGGTGCCTTTCAGGTACCGCAGGGCGCGTTTGGTGGCCTCCCAATGGGGTCTCCCCGGATTCCTCATAAATTGCGACAGTGTTGCCACCGCAAAAGCGATATCTGGCCGGGTACTCGTAGCTGCGTACATTAACGAACCGATCGCGCGTTGATATGGTATGTCTCGCATAGCTTGGAGTTCGGCGTGTGTTGCAGGGGACTGATCTATGGAAAGGACAGTACCTGGTTCCATGGGCGTGTGCAGGACCTTCGCGTCCTCCAGGTGGAACCTTTCGAGGATCGTCTCGACGTATGCCTTCTGTGAAAGTGTCAAGGTGCGTGCTACGCGGTCCCTCGTCACCTTCAGCCCCAATAACCAGCTCAACTCCCCTAGGTCGCTAATCTCGAAGTGCGCGCGCAGCTCGGACTTAAACCGATGGATATGGGATATATGGTTGGCGGTGACGGCCATGTCGTCGACAGAGACGGTGATGACGACGTGTTCGCGCGAGGTGCGTTTGTAGAAAACGGCTTGATCTACTTTTGACCTGCTGAAGCCCATTTCATTGAAGGCTCCAGCTAGCTCCTGCGCCCACTCATATCCTGCTTGTTTGAGTCCAGGTAAGCTTCTTTTCAGCTTCAGTACCTTCCCTTCCTGACCATCCTTCAAGTATCCAGGGGGCGCTCGCATATATATGTCCTCCTGCAGACTCGCATATAGGTACGCACTTTTAATATCGACTTGGTGTATTTCCCAGTCGTGCTGAGCAGCCATCGTTAGGACTGCACGTATTGTGCTCATATTGGCCGTGGGGGCGAAGGTTTCGAAGAAATCGACCCCGTACTTCTGGCGCTGCCCATTTGCAACTAGGCGCGCGCGAAGCTTCAGCTTCTCGCCGTCCGGCCCGCGCTTTGTGGCCAGGACGTAATGGCATGGGATAAGGTTTACGCCTCGAGGTGCGTCTACGATTTCCCACGTACCTAGCTTCTCGAGTTGACTGACTTCGTAATTGATGGCTTCTTGCCACTCTGCAGCGTCTGGGCCCTTCAAGGCTTGTTGGAGGGTCGGTTCTGGTTGGACGGCGGCCAATGCTAGGTGAATATGCGCCTCTTCATCCAAGAGGTCGAGTTCTGACGCTTCCAACAGGCTTTCCATGGTTAGGGCTGCCGTTTGGCCCTCATTCAGCGCCGCATAGTACCCTGGGGGTGGTCTTACCCTCGTCGACCTCGCTTCAGGAGTAGATGGTTGAGGTTGCTGGGCAGTAGACGGTTGAGGTTGCTGAGGAGTAGATGGTTGAGGTTGCTTAGGAGTAGAAGGTTGAGGTTGCTGAGGAGTAGATGGTTGGGGTTGCTTAGGAGTAGAAGGTTGAGGTTGCTGAGGAGTAGATGGTTGGGGTTGCTTAGGAGTAGAAGGTTGAGGTTGCTGTGGCATGGTGATGGGCTGGACGCTACTAGGTGAGTTATTATTACCGTTGCCGCTGTTATGTTCGTTGACTACAGCAGACTCCCCCTCGTCCGGCATACCATCGGCTGCCAGGATCGGCGTGAAGGTCACATTCCTCTCCACCGAGACACGCCGTCTGCCGGGCCAATACACCCGGTATCCTTTACTTTCAGCGTCTACCCCCACAAAAACTGCCTCCTCCGCCCTCGCCTCCAGCTTACCAGCCTCCAGCATATGGACGAAGACCCTGGCCCCAAATTCATGGGCCTGCGACAAGTCCGGCTTGGACTTGCGCACCAACTCGTAGGGCGTGCTACCTGGGATCGCCCTTGAAGGTAGGCGATTCTTGAGCCAAGTGGCGTAACTAACGGCCTCGGCCCACAGGTACTTTGGCATATCTCTGCCTAGGAGCATTGCTCTCGCATGCTCGACGAGTGTCCGGTTGAGTCGTTCGGCGACACCATTCTGTTGGGGTGAGTCGTGCACTGTTAGCTGCCGCTCTATACCTTGCTGACGCAAGTATTGATCGAACTCGGCGCTCAGATACTCTCCTCCTCTGTCCGAACGGATTTTGCGCACGCGCACACCTGGTGATTGACGGGCCACCCATGCCTCATAGGACTTGAACGCGGTAAGTGCGTCACTCTTTTGTTTGAGGAACTCGAGTCGCGTCTGCCGGCTAAAGTCGTCCGTGAAACTGACATAATATTTACAGCCTCCCAAACTCGTCGTCTGCGCCGGTCCCCAGAGGTCCGTATGGACTAGTTCTCCGTATGTAAGTGCGCGCATCTTCGTTTCTCTTGGGAAGGACTGCTGAGCTGACTTAGCTTTCACGCAGACTTCACAGAACTGGATGGCGGGCGCCGGATCTATGTCTATGCCCAGGATTAGGCCCTTCTTGACGCAGTCAAGAAGGGCCGCATGTGATACGTGCCCTAGGGCACGATGGACATCATTGATGGTAAGCTTTGTCCTGGCGACGTTGGCACGATGCTTACGGTCGGACGTTACAGCGTAAAGTCCCTGGACTTGGGGTATTTCTGCGATCGTCCTTCGTTCGGGGGGAGCAGACAGTATCCTGCACATTCCTCCTTCGAACAGCACGGCCAAACCGGCGGAGGCGATCTTATTGGTGGAGATAAGGGTAAATGCCATGGAGGGGGCATATAGGACGTCTTTTAGCGTCACGGTCGTTCGTTTCGAGCCCAACGGTAAGTCCATCCTCACGTCTCCTCGTCCTGTCGCATTGACAGTAGCTCCATTCGCAGTGTATATCTTCTGCGGGGCGATCTCGACGAAGGATACAAATTTTGCCCTATCCGGGCAGAAATGAGAGGTCGCGCCGGAGTCTACTATTGCTCCTCGGCGCTCTGGAGGTACGTCCATCGATTTTGCTATGACTGCGAGGTCTGACGTAGCGAAAGCGTAGTTGTCCTTTGGCTCCGGCTCTTTGGCTACATTGGCACTTTGTTTTTGGGTGCGTCCTCCTTGTCTCTGCCGTTGATTCGGCCCCTGACCTTCTTTTCCTCCACCTTTTCGCCAACAGTCACTCTTCCAGTGGCCCTTACGATCGCAGTTCGTACAGACTGCGTCGGGGTTGGATTTTGGAGCCGAGCTCTGCGAGCTCGTGCTCCTCCCTGCATTTGTTCTCGCGGAGAGCGCACTGTTGGTCCCGCGTTTGTTGGGACGTCGTTCGGTGAGTAACCGGTGCTCGTATTCCTCTGTGATGATGGTGATGAGTTCGTAGGGCGAGAGGGGAGTTTTCGTTATCTTGGCCGCTGCGTTCATCGACGACAGTAGCGGCCGGTAGGATTCAGGTAAGGACCCTAGGATGATGGCATGAAAGTCCGTATCAATGACGGCTACCCCCATTCCAGCTAACGACTCCCTCAGGCGCAAAAGCTCTGAAAAATGAGCCTTGACGTCACCACCTTCTTCGCACCTCGTCTCCTGGAGCCTCCGTCTCAGATCTATCTGGACGAGTTCGGTTTTGCCTTCATGTATGTGGCATATTTCCTTCCAGATTTCGGACGCGGATGCTAACTTTTGGACACGTAACAGCAGCCGATCTGTGATCGTGCAAAATATTTGCTGTTTTACGAGTGAGTTCTTTTGTTGATACTCATCGGTCTTTGCGTCGAGCTCATCGATTTCTTTCTGCGTAGGTGTTGTACCATCCGGCTTCGTAACGGCCCCCGTAGAGCTCTTTACGAAAGGCGTAGGCTCTTTAGCTCGTCCATCGGTATATCTCGTAAGTCCTCGTGCACCTATAGCCGTTAACGTCCTTTCCTTGTAGGTTATCCAGTTCGAGCCATCTTCGGCGAGCTTCGGGATGTTAAAAAGGTTTGAATTGGTGCTGGGAGTCGACAAGTCCATGGAGGAGACAGGGCTCATAACCTGTGGAGGAACGATACACGCGGGAGGTTTTACGACACGCTAGAACAAAGGTACGAGTCTCAGTATTCGTTTCGAATCTCTATTAACAATTGTTTGTACCTAGAACAAAGGTACGACTAGATGTACGTCAGCGCTTGCGCTCGAACGTTACAGTGGGACTTGTACTTACGTCTCAGTATTCGTTTCGAATCTGAGACGTTTCGACGAAAACAGCGTCCTCTTATACGGTGAGTCTGCCAGCAATAGCTTTGATGAAAAATATATACTTAAAGAACGAAAAGATTGCCGACGTTGACACGTCGTCGACGTTCTCCGTTTGGAGACGCTCGCACTCGATGTGCTCTATTCTTCGGCCGTATCGTCCTTTCCTTTCTCAGCTCTCTCTCTCTCGGCCTTACTTCCCTCGGACACATCGGCTCTCAACAGTCACCGGAGTATTTTCAAATTCGAGGAAGATCATTTTAACCTCCTCATTAGGAAGGTGTTGTGGTTAGCTAACACTTAGTTGGAAGGAGCTGACCGAAGGCCATAAATATAAGTTTCTCTCTTCATTCATCCCTGACCGGTGACCTCGGAATCATTCATCATTGTCCACGGTGTCAACACGGTATATTTTCAGTGTCCAACAAGCTAGAAGTAGTGCCCAGACTCCCGCGATCCTTCTTTGCCGACGAATCGCCATAGTACTCAGGGCTGACTGCGATCGAATCACACTTGGCGCGAAGAGTACGAACTTTTGCAGTGAGAAACATACATATGGTCTTCACCTCATGATCATTATCAGCGCAGGGTAAGTGAGACTAAAAATCAGTATGAATCTCGCACTAACGAAGCTAGCAGCATAATATGGCTGCTCGACTCAGGCTGTAGACCCTTCGAGACTATTCATATATGAATCGAACGCAGTCCAGCCCTTGTCCCTTGGACGGCTTCATCAAACTTTCCGCCTGTCATCTCGATCGAGTACTCTGAGTCGGGGTCCTGGAAACCTGGATCAGTCACTTCAAGCCACAAGCCACAGGCGCCCTCCTTTGCAGACCAACGATACCGTAATCGTGCCTACACTATTTAGTTCCGTGTTATCTCTCGTACCGGCATCTGTACTTTGTCCCATTCCATAACTTGCTCGTCCAAAGTTCAGAGAGATTCGTGCACGCATATTTCCTCCAGCTCATGATCGTAGTGGTCAGAAAGTATGGCAAAGGAGCATCAGCCTGCGATGCAGGGCAGGCCTGGAAGTGAGTGCCAAGACAAAGCCGCTGTCCATCCTCTTCTGTCCTTTCTCAACGTATTGCAGAGGACTCAAAACAGTACCCTAATCGCCCCGTACCTCCGAATCGCGGCGTCGACAGGGGTCCTGCCGGATCTACTATGGGAGTAGGGTCAACGTCAAATCCAAATTTTGAGCGCCCAAAACCTTTACTCACCGCTGGTGAACGAGAACGCATGGCTAGACAGCAATTCGCTATGAATGGTCTCCGGCAAGAAAGACAGCACACTCAAAATGCGGGCGTTTTCATCCCCGAAGGGGGTGGCCAGGCGTCGCATTACTTCAATGATACCCATCGCGGGGGCACAGCGGGTGCAGACCCTTCATATCACGTACCACAGCCCATCGCTTCCAGCAGGGACCGCGATCGTATTCCGGCTCTAGATCAGGAGCGAGACAGACACAGGTCACATGCCAACATTGATCCTCCATCCTATAACCCAGCCTTATCTTCATCAACGACATATGGCCCAGGTTATGCAGCCCCCGCCAATATGCACCCAGTTTCTGCTATCACCGCTGCCATGAAATCAGTTTCGTTTGACGATAGCGGTGAGCAGTACAGCTCGAATCCCAAAGGCCGGAATGGTCCATCACGCCCGCAAGATCCGTACACACGCCCCGGTGTGCCACCACCTATTATTAGACCTGCCATCACCCAGAAATCGTTCTCGTTAGACAGCGGCGTTCCATCTAGCATGACTCTTAATCGTCCGTCTCACATCCAGGATTCACATGCACGCTACGGCGGACCCCCACCATCTAGCAGTAGGCCTATCATTGCCCAGAAATCGGCCTCGTTCGATAGTAGCGGCTTTCAGCCCAGCTCGAGTCGCGAAGACTGGACTGGTCCGTCGCGCTTGCCGTACGAAACCCGCCATGAGTCTTCATACTACCAAGAGACACCAAAAGAGGTCCCGCAGAATTGGCAGTCGTCTCACAGGCTCGATTCTCAACACCCCTCGCTAAACATTACGAGCGGGAGCTATTACTATCCCGTTCAGCCTACCAATACGCATAATGAGGTCTCTGAGGGCGAGTATCATCAGACACTCAACCGATCATGGAACGAAACACAGCGCAACGAGCTCGAGATGAGAAGAACGCAAGAGGAGGAAACCAAACGCAAAGAAGACGAAATCAAGCGGAAGGCTATGCTTGCGAAGAAGAAAGAAGACGAAGTCAAGATGAGGGAAGCGCAGGCCCAGAGAAGGGAAGGACCTACAAGGCATGCGGAGAACTCAACAAGGGGGTATGGTGTGGAAGAAAGACGTCCAGCACAAGATCCCGCGTTGTACCGGGAGGTGGCGAAACAAAGGGAAGATAACTTAAGACGCATGGAGGAAGGTAGGTTGAAAGGAGAAATGGCGCGCGCTACAGAGGAAGAGAACCGGAGGAAGGAGGAAGAACGCGTACCGTGGAAAGAAGAAGTTCATTTTCTGGAGGATCTTACTAAACAAGTCCAGGGGAGACCGCCTTACCCCACTGCTTTCGGAGGTTTTGGAGACATCTGGAAATGTTTTTTGGTTAAGCCCAGCAGGCTCAATGAGGTACGTACAGCTTGTGACACTTGCTACCGTATCATCTGACTGTGATGTAGGTGGTGGCAGTGAAGACCATTCGCGCGTTCCAGGCGGACAACGAGGAAGAGAAGCGAAAGAAGGCGAATGTAATGTTTCTATTCCATTCATGTCGATCTTTCGGATGATAACTCGGCTTAGAGACTACGTCGTGAACTGAAAGTTTGGGGGCGTCTCAAACATGGCAACATTCTTCCACTCTGGGGGGTAGTAAATGACTTTGGGCCCTACTACCCTGCAATGGTTTGCCCGTGGGCTGATCATGGAGCTCTCACGAGCTTTCTTGAGTTTCGACAACAGGTGTTGTCGCTTCTAGATAAGTTTTTCCTTGTGAGCCCCTTTTTGAAAGTATTTCCAGACGCTTGCTGATATGTTGACACACGTTAGCTAAATGACATTGCCCTTGGATTGCAATATCTTCACGGTGAATCAGTTGTTCATGGTGACCTGACAGGGGTGTGTATAGCCACTCACAGAAGGTCTATTCTTCATTACTCACATCCAGACTCTCCAGTCAAATGTTTTGATCTATGGCAACGGCCGGGCATGCCTTGCTGATTTTGGTCTTTCTACTATCCTCGTGGAGTTTATCGGTACCTCCTATTTTACGAACTCTATTCGAGGGAATATCCGATGGGCAGCTGCAGAGCTATATGAGGCACCAGATAATGCATCGCTCAGCACCGAGTGCGATATCTACTCATTTGGCAGTATCCTATTGCAGGTTAGTCACTTGAATTTTCAACCGTCGGAACTTATTCCCTTTGCGCTCGCTCTAGATATTGACTTGCAAGGTACCCTACTACTATTTGAAGAACGACTTGACAGTCTTTGGAGAAATCATCAGGGGCAAGAAACCAGAGCCTCCCAGGGACTTGCAGATAGCGCCCGGACACCGGAGCTTTGTGCAGCGATGTTGGCTGCCTCGTGCGAGACGTCCATTGGTCGGAGAAATCGTGGCGTTTGTAGGACATGAACTACGAGCCTTGTCATCCCAGTCTGCTTAACGGAGTACAAGAGATTGATGAATTGGATGTAACACTTCTCTACGAGTGCTTCACGCCTGGAAAGTGGTGTTGAAGCAGTTTGACGTGATTCAAATATCAATTTGGATTTTGTATGCTCTGGCCGCACCCAATATCAAGCTTCTATCAAATATAACTTGAAGTACGTGGTACCAACGATAGTTCATCGGATACTAGATCATGTTCGTTTGAATCAAAAGCAAGCTGAGACATTTTGTGTACACAGCGAAGCAGCTCGAGCATACAGTCGGCAAGTGAAGCTTGAAGCTTGAGCTTAAACCGGTTGTTCTGTTTGATCTTTCCAACGGATCACTGGAGTCAGCCACTAGCTCCGCCCAGCATGCAGTCACTCCAACAGACATGACGTATGTCATTGAAATACCTCTGGTTATATAAGTTGCCCAACGTCCAAATCTATTGGACATCTAAAGAGCCCCGTATTTTCACATAGGCCCTTCTCAAAATGCCCACCACCGTTTCATCTACACGGAATGTCATCTTGTATTTTGTTGCGCTGTACGTATGCTATTCTCAACGTCCCAAATCAATTGGTTACCATGCTGAAATCGCATGCAGGGTCCTTCCGCCGGTAGCCGTATTTTTCAGTAAGTATAATGCCTCCTACATTATTATATTAATGATGACGTCGATGCCAATAGAACGCGGATGTGCTGCAGGTAAATATCCGAGTCAATACACCTCTCGACGCCGATTAAATCTCATGCTATTTTGCCAGACTTTTGGATTAATATCTGCCTTACGATCTTGGGTTGGATACCAGGAGTCTTGCATGCATGGTATGTTAACTTCCGTTCGTGAAGTCGGTCCATTTGCTCAGATAGTGGGCACCTAGGTACCTCATTTCTCGGAGCGAGGGAGCAATGTAATGACGTCATAACGTCATTAAAATTATCGGCGCAACGTTTTGCAAGGAGCTT
Source organism: Suillus fuscotomentosus (assembly GCF_016647785.1). NCBI lineage: Eukaryota > Fungi > Basidiomycota > Agaricomycetes > Boletales > Suillaceae > Suillus > Suillus fuscotomentosus. The sequence continues at coordinate 37,099 of NW_024539767.1, forward strand.
AGATCAAGTAGAATCTCCGAGCAGAATCTCTCCACAGTGACGGGGAAATTGGAACTCGATGATGTGCTGTTCAAGTTGTCAATTGGGCCCGGTATCTGTGTACGACTATCTAATAGTGATTATCAATTCGGTTCGAGTCAACATGAGGTGATCACGGCAAGCGGCCCGCCCATGGCCACTGGCACTTGAGTCACAAATTTACTGCTCACCTCAACGCATATGCATCGCATCGTCTTGGATAATTGAATGTTTCTCCTGCATCAGCTGCAAAGCACCGCATAATAGCCAACTGTGAATGATCTCCTTAAAGATCATCTAAGAATCTGCATCATTAGTCATATGCCTAGCTCGGGAGCAAATTTAAAGGTGCCAGTGGGACTTGCTACTAGTACATGTGTAGCCCGTGTATGAATAGTATGTAATCGCATCATGAGACCAAGCGCACTGCCCGGGCCCCATGATGCTGCGTTTTGAACAGGGTCACAGAGTTACCAGTAATGACATGCCTGCACGATTCAAGTTATAGTACAGACCAAAAGGTGCGTCCCTAGTGAGCCTTATGGGCCTGTCAGTTCATTCTAAACTTCATGTTAGGACAGGTTCAAAAGATCTATATTACCATCAGTTCAGTTCATGTCTTTGTCGTCTATTGATGTAACTGATTCGACCGTTATCAATAGGTCATCGTGTTCGGGTTCTCGATCCTCTGCTGGCTACGCAAGTGCGCCTGCGTATATAATATATGCTAACTACATCCAAATTACTGGTGCGTAGTCACAATCACATTACAGACACCCGAGTTGATTTTGCCTTTCAGTCTGCTACACTATCATAATCTCTGAATAGTATACAGCTACTTTGCGTAGTCATCTATGCCCAATGGCGACCTTGGCTCTCGTCCCTGTTGAATCCTCGACCATCACACCCGCCGCTGATCGTGAGCTTGACAAAAAGTGGAAGAGTGGCCTCAAAGTTGATATCGAGAAGAACTTGCGTTCCATGGTCAACGAGGTTAAGCAGAATCTTAACGATACCTCCCCGAATGCCCTAACCAGTACTGTCGAGCGCGAGCGGTTGTCCCAGGAACACGTTACTCCGATGAAGAGCATCCGTAATATTGCCGAGGAGCGGTTCCCTGTTGTACTTCGACATGAAAGCCAGGTCAACGCTGCTCGGTCTTCTTCCTCCTTGCAACTTCCCACGCATACTTCGCAGTCGTGTAGTTCTGATTTTATACCCGAACATGACACCTGGCCTCCGCAAAAGCCTTCGGAGGTTTCTCGTTTCGCCAACCGAGAACGTGACAACCTGTCTGGCGATACTGACAAGGATAAGGCCAGGTATATCAGCAGCGCAATGAGGTCATCCACGTTGAATATCACAGGCAGAAGTTTTGAGCGCTCAAAGCATTCATCCCTCATCGAACTAGATGACATGTCCAGGTCTACGCATTCAGCTACGGATGCACTAGACAGGCGAAGCTTTCTGCGCACAGCGAACCTTTCCAACAGATCTGTCCTCCCAGGGCTTCCGTCAACGCCTGAAGAAGATGCACTAATGCCTCATATCTTTACTATGTCGCGACGGGGGAGCACGACGAGCACTGCCTCTGATCAGGCACCATCAGTACTCAACATCCCGTCGCATGACATAAGTGGCAGTGCGAATGGGTGGGAGAGGGACCGTGCTTTAACCATGGAACAACAGTGGAGTGCCATTTACAGAGCTTGGGATAGAAGGCGAACGACACCGTACACATATATTGAAGCCAGAGCCAGTGCCTCTGCCTTCGAGCGGTTGGACGAGGATTATCCACCACCACCAACACCACCATCCCCTTCAATGGCACACAATTCGCGTTCCACAGTCCCCGTCGCCAGGTACTCTCGCTCCTTAGGCAGTTCAAGCTCAACAGTCCCTATGGGGTACTCCTACTCTTCAGACAGCCTACGCTCTACAGCCCCAATAGGGTACTCTCACTTCCCCCCGTCCTCGCAGGTACCCCTACCAACTGTTAGCAAGCCTATCGCCATCAAGAAATTGTTTTCATTGGATGATGACGGCTGTCAGTCTAGCCCAAGTCCCAAAGACTGGGATGTTCCATCACACTCGCCGTACGAAACCTATGAGTCCTCGCATTCTCCACAGACACCGGATGCGCTCCCGCGGAGCTGGCAGTCATCTAATCTCCATACTCGACTCTCCTCGCAAAACATGCATTACGGGTGCTATCACATTCAGCATTCTTACCCGTATCCTGATGACCTTCACGATGCAGACTTATGGGAGTATGATGGGCACAGGCTTCTCCAGAGGGAGGAGAGCGTCCGCAAGAGAGAGGAAGAGATTTCTCTGCGGGAGCAAGAACTAAAGAGGAGAGAGGAGGATTTTACACGGCAGGAGGAAGCTACGCAGAAAGAAAGCGAGCCCAGGCACGAGGAGAAGGAAACCGAACGCGTAGAGGACAAAATCATGCGCAAAGAGCTCGATCTCATAAAACAGGAGGAGGGAGAAACCAGGGAGGGAGAAGGAACAGAACGTGAAGGAGACGAAAGCAAGTGGCAAAAGAATTTTGCGAAGAAGAAAGAGGAAAAGGCTGAGAGAAACGAGGCGCAGGGCAAGAAAAGGGCGGACGATCTCGGGAGACGGGAAGAACCAGCGACGAGGCGTTTGGAGGAGGAAGAAAGACAAATGACACGAGGCGTTATGCGAAAGTCAGAGGAGGTGAAACGCAAGGAATATGAAGTTGTCTTCAAAGAACAAGCATTGCGCACCGAAGAGAAAAGGATTCGGAGGAAAGAGGAACAACTCGGGCGACGAGAGAATCAACTGACCCTTAGGGAGGTAAAGATGGAGCGCAGATATGACCAGCGGAAGGCCCAAGAGGAAGAATATCGAAAGCATATCGAAGAGAGAAGGCGCCAAAGTTTGGAGGAAAAGACGAAGCAGAGCTGGAAGTCCTTGGGATATCATCCGAGTCGAACAACGCCACCTCCCCGCATGTCTACTTCTCGATCCTTTTCATCTTCTACAAGTCCTTGGTCAACCTCCGACCGTGACGAGCGCATGTCAACAGCATGTCCGCCTGTCAACAGAGGCCGCTCCACATCGATCAGCACTAGCCGTAGCAGCACGACCCGGACGTCCTCGACTCGTTTGAGCTCTACCGCGAACTCATGGAGGTCGAATATAACTAAGCCGCAAACGCCATCAGCCCAGAAGAATCAACCTCGCCAGATGTCTCCCCCCGATAGTAATGAGCTTCACATGTCTGCAGCAGGGAGTCCGACTGCAGATAGGAGCCGCACATACACCAGTCGTAGCTGGACGTCCTCGAGTCGGCTGAGCTCAAACGCGAGCTTACACCTATTGAGTACACCTAATCCGCAAACATCATCAGCCTACAAGGATCCACCTCATCAAATGTCTACCTCAAAATCTTTTCCGTCTTCTGTAGGACCCTTGCCCATTCCCAGCCGCAACGAGCGTCACATATCTGCAACAAATTCGCATAGGGACCGCTCCGAGTCAACCAGTACCAACCGTAGCAACACGCCCTGGACGTTCTCGAGATTGAGCTCGATCACACGCCAGAACAAGAAAGCGGCACCAGGCACCATGGGAGCAGGGGCAATGAAAGAGAAGGATGTCGGGAAAGGTGACGGAATCAACCGGAAGGAGACGCTTGCGAAGAAGGAAGTCAAGGAAGAGGCAGAGGTCAGGAACATGTCGGAGGTTGTTAGACCGGAGAAGAAGGATGAAAGACACATCGCACATGACCTTTGGCCGAGATCAACGGAATCTAAACGCAAGGAGGAGGAAGCCATATTTGAAACATTCGGGACGGTGGACACCACAGAAGAAGAGATCCTGAAGGAGAAACAAACAGCACAAGGGAAAGAGTGTGATAAGCCGACACCCGATGTATGCAGATTCTTTCCATTCCCTCACTATTTCTCACATTCTTCCAGAACAGTGGAAATATGTTACCTCGGGCGCAGTTACTCCTGAACGTATGGATGTGTGTTATTGATATATACCCCTGACTCACGCAACTATCCAGACTTCCGCTTCACCTTCTTCAGAAATAATGGCGACAGAGGAAGAAGCCAACCAAGAGTCACCAGGTTCTGCGTCAGATTGTCTGGAAGATCTGACTAATAAACTCCAGGGAAGATCGCGCTATCCAATCGCTTCTGGAGGCTTTGGAGACATCTGGAAGTGCGATTTGGTGAAGCCCAGTGGGACCGTCCAGGTATGCTCAGCTTGCAGCGCTTCCCATAGGATTATCTTGAACATCACGCAGGTAGCAGTGAAGACTATTCGTTCTTTCGAGTCGGATAACAAAGAATTGACGCGAAAGAATGGGAAGGTAATTTCCCTATTTCATTTATGACAATCTTTCCAACAATAACTTAACGTAGAGAGTGCGTCGTGAGCTAAAAGTTTGGGCCCGTCTCAAACACCGTAGCATTCTTCCCCTCTGTGGAGTGGCAAACGACTTTGGGCCCCACCCAGCAATGATTTGTCCATGGGCTGACAATGGAGCTCTCACAAGCTTTCTTGAGCGTCAACAAGACGTGTTGTCGCCTCAAGATAAGTTTTCCCTTGTAAGCTCTTTTTCGGAAGTATTTCCAGGCGCTTGCTGACATGTTGACACACGTCAGCTAGATGACATTGCCCTTGGATTAGAGTACCTCCACAGTGAATCAGTTGTCCATGGTGACCTGACAGGGGTGCGTATAGCCACTCACAGAAGATGTATTCTTCATTACTCACGTCCAGACTCTCCAGTCGAATGTCTTGATTTATGGCAACGGTCGGGCATGCCTCGCTGATTTTGGTCTCTCCACTATCATTCTGGAATTCGTCGGTACCTCCTATTTTACGAGCTCCATCCGAGGGAACGTCCGATGGGTGGCTGCAGAGTTGTGTGAAGCATCAGAAGACGATGAAGTTTCGCTCAGCACCGAGTGCGACATATACTCGTTTGGCAGTATCACCCTGCAGGTCAGTAACTTAACTTTTCCGCCGAAAGAAGTCTGTTCACTTTGCGCATGCCCTAGGTGTTGACTTGCAAGGTACCGTACTACAACGTGAAAAATGATATTTTAGTGTTGGGACAGGTCATTAAGGGCAAGAAACCAGAGCCTCCCAAGGAGTCGCAAATAGCGCCTGGGCTTTGGGAGTTCATACAGCGGTGCTGGTTGCCTCGTGCAAGTCGTCCATCGGTTGGAGAAATCGTAGCATTTGTTGAATGTGAACGACAAGCTCTGCTGAACAGATCGACAGGGATCTAGGATTACCACTACATGAAATGATAGTGGCGACGGGCAATGCTGCAGTACATGGAGGTGTCTCAGTGGAAACCTATCCCGAGTAGCAACCATGGACGATATCTTACCTTATCCGCCCACTGTTGGTATAGAATTAATTCTCGAAATTGGCTCACCTTGTATAAACCAAAATAATACCTCAAACATCGCAATGAAGTCTCAAATCAAACTTCACCCAAACGGAGCAATTGCAATACAACTGCGTCGGATGCAAAACCCCTCCTATCAAGATACTCAGTAACAAAATAGCAACACCTACAATACAAATCATCAAGGGAGTGGCGAAGTAGTACTAGTGGGGCTTAAATCAAGTAGCAATTGCGAGCGAAAATATATGAGCTCTTGTAGTGAAGTTTCCAGGCATCCAAAGCCATCTCCGGGACATCATCTCGCACTCAAAGTATACTCCTGCCAAAGAGTGTCCACGAAATCTTTGTCTGTCTGAAAATACAAAGGTCAGAGAGGATGCCTTAGACTTGATGAAGGATATAAAACATACGTGTATGAGAGTCAGAACTTCCCGGACAAAGTCGTTCCTCGAAAAATTATTCGAACTCCCATTTTTCTTCTGGGCAAGAGCAGACAGAAGAGATGCATGGACGGCATGAGTGTCGATGGCGTTTGCGTCATCAACAGAGCTCTGACTAGCTACAGAACCAGCACGCTCTTTGCGCACATGCTTGGCCTTGCCATTAACAAGGACTGCAGGTGTCGACACGACACCTTGTGGCTGTGGAAGTGGCATAACCTTGACAGGCGGTGGCACATCCCAGCTCTTCTCTATCTCCTCTCTCTCTCGCTCCCGATCCTTCTCCCGCTCCTTCCGACCTTTCTTCTGGCTCCTCCTATTTTTTGAGCGCTGCTCCTTCGCAAATGCATCCGGATCGCTCAGTGCACTCGTATCAGCAAAGTCGAGCTCAATCACATCTGAGTCTGCCTCGACAAATGGAGCACGAGGGTATGGCCACAAGTCAGAATCTGCTTCGAATGGAATGAGGGGACGGGGTTTGGGTACGTTGTGTGTGCCATTGACGCTGGTCAATGTCGGCGTGGTATCTGGATCCCCAGGTTGTGGAGGTGCGACAGAGGGAATATGAAGGTGTGGGGAGGCCCGCGAGTGCTTCATCGTCTGAGCAGCCGCGAGGAGGTCGCCGACCACCGTGAAATCAGAATTAAAACCTCGGAGTGGTGGACGAGGAGTGACATCGCCCAGGGTTTTGCCGCTCCCATTTCTTGTGCCTTTGTACTCGGATTGGCCCATAGGTACAGCGAGGAGTGGCAATCCAGAGGATAACCCTGCAGCTTGCAGCTCCATGTTATTTTCAGCATCAAGTATAGTACTAGAAACAGAATATCCTCCTTCAGAGATAGATCCATCATCACTTGCCTCATTATCACCCTCATAGGCACGGGATGCGGGGAGCCCGAGGAGCGTAGAGATGACATCTTGGTTGAGCACCTGAGGTAGTGCAGTAGACGTTGGTTTGGGAGAAAGGATGATAGGACTTTGTGAGCTGGCAGTGTGTCCAGTGGTGTATCCGAGCGTCGTGGACTGAGCTTGTGTAGTATATGTGGTTTGTGCATGTGTGGAGGTGGGTAGGGGGAGGGAAGCTGATGCCGCTCCAGAGCGAGATGGTCCACGATTGGGTTGGCTTGGTGGTGCGGAGGCGAAGATGGTGTCCAATAAAGCTAATCCGCGAGTCGGAGGGACGGAATTGGAGGTCGGTGGCGGAACGGATGCCGTTCTATATACATTTCCACTGCCGGATATGCCGGCCAGTAAACTTGCAGCAGTCGTCTCCTTAGTCTGCGATTGTAAGGGCATCTGCTGTGGAGTACATCCTGTGCCCCCCAGCTTGGCAAACAGTTTGTCAAGCTCCGATACATGCCCGTTGGAACGACTACTTTCTGAGGGAGTGGGTTGACTTCCTGCATGATACTCTTCCGACTCCGAAATACTATGTATGCTGCTGGTGGATGCGCTCGATGCCGAGCGCATGTGTGAACGTTCTGCAAGATATTAAGAGCAATTCTTTGAACAAGCTTTCAGTCCGCCTACCACTGGCCCTCGATGACGACCGAAAGTTCGGGGGAGGAGGACGATCCGGGCCATATCTATACTCCTCTGGATACGGAAGATTCTGCTTGATATAGCTATGCAATCTACAAGTGCGTCAGAGTATGTGCAAACATGGCGAAAGGCCAGTCACTCACCTCAACACAACATCTTGCATGCTTTCTCTTGCATCGGTTGCAAAGCACCACAACCCAACCGTTTGTGATCGACCTTTCTCAGCATCTTGTAATTGTTCTAGATTTGGCACGACGAACTCGGGAGCAAATTTAGAGGCTGGACCTTCCTGCTTGGAGAGGGGTAGTTTGTCTCGTGCTTCTACGAGCCTGCGTGTGGTGAAGTCGGGGTAATGACGCATCATGAGATAGGAACCATGCGCGCCTATGCCATCTTCTGGATAGAGTCGTTGGATGTAGTCGTCCATACCCACACGATTCAAAATATAGAGACCATAAGGTGGGTAAGAATCCCTACAGAAAATGAGCTGTAGACATGCAACTAAATGCGTTGAACGTACCTCTCGTACAAAAACATGCTCCCTTCATAACCCTGCTTCTCCCATTTGTCACCGTTATGGTGGTACACACAGACGTGGCTGAACTGATCGAATATAGATACAATAGAGGGGTCTCTACGACGAACAACCTTCATGTTCGAGAGATAACGCGACTGAGGAGACATTCCTAGATGTGATTGTGTAGACGGCATTGTTTCAGGAGGAGTTGACTCTAGTGGTTGCGGCTGTCGGTGACGATGTTGCTGAGAGTGAGTTGATACAGAAGAATTAGAACGAGTTCGGCGAGGAGGACCCATGGCAGATTTGTTGAAGCAATTATAACAGATAGTGGGGGTTATGAGGCAAGGAACACGTACAAGGCTGTATAATCTACCACCCCCATTTGGGGAGGTCGAGTTGAAAAGCCAATTCGATTTTCAATGAAATCATATGGAACAGTGACACGTACTGGCGTCGATGTACAGTATCAATAGTAAATTGCTCTGAAATGTGTAATAGGAAAACATAAGTCGGTGCACTAAATTCCTCCTTTCTGTTCCCGCTCTTCGGTGGGTTGGTTTTCCCAGACTAAATTCAATCCTCCACATGTTACACACCATCGCCAGTCGAGATCTGTCCGCGCTCCTGAAAAGCAATTGTACTCATACCAGTAGCCTCGTCAGAGCTAGCCACGAGCTTAGAGTGATATTCTCGAATGTCAAGGATGAGACGCGGGCCCAGCACAAACATCTGAATAGGCTGTACAATTTGAAGAATGCCGAAATAAACTTTACTTGCCGGGGAAGATGCGTCCTGTATTAGAAATGATGAGGAATATATGAATCGATCACAGTTGAACGCACCATGAGCGTCGGAGACAGCGAACCAATGCTGAAGCAGGACACAGCAGCAAAGCTAGCACACGCGGAAATTTAGAAGAACAGGTCAATAACACCCAAATAACCGAACTCGCCCTACAAAGTCCACCACGTGACCTTTTATCAACACCATGAAAGAGTCTCCGGCTGTCGGCATTTGTCGCACTTCACGGAAGTGTTTTATAACAATCCAGAATGCAAGACACAAGGCGAGTATCTGCCAAACAAGAGTGGGTATCAAAGTCTCGTGAGGCAGGCGTACAGTTGCTGGGTTGGTGTAGGCGTCGAGACACTGAAAGATATCAGAAAGGATGAACTCCTCTGTTATTCGTTCATGAGTCTAATACATCGGTTTCATTCCTGATTATTATTAAAACTTACCCCATGAAGAATAATTATTTCCTATTGCGGTCATCACTGCGGTGGCGACTGTGGCAGCCAGTAAGAGTACAACGAGAATGATGAGCATCTTTTTAGATCGCCGATACATGGCATATATCCGAGTCATCATAATGACTTGCGCAGTATTTCAGTGAACTTGACGTAAAAGAGGTGTTGTAGCCAGTAGCTCACCACCCAGCATGGCATTGATGACGACAGGTGTCCACAACTGTGCCGAGTGAAGGGTAGCGCCTGAAGAACTCCAGTCAATTATGCGCATTAATGAACTCGATACTTCAAATGAACTCACAGCTGTTGAAATCATTATGGAGAAACAGGCCGGTCGAGAATATCACTCACCCCTTATGTATGAGAACAGTTAGTGGTTGGATGGGAATCATCACAAAAATAGATGCAGGATACGCACTACATCTGTCATCGAGACTGACGCGATATTTGCTACATGGCACCGGTTATAAGAAATGAACACAGGGTGTGTGAGGATACATACACAGTACGCCTCCGCTGATTACAAGAAAGATCGCTTATCAGCACAGTATATCATTGCCAACTTGCTAGCATTGCAAACACACACGTAGAATGGTATTCCACCATAGCGAACCTAGCATATTTTGAAATCAGTACAGCTTGCCAACTGTGCTTATGACATCATCTACGCACACTGATATATAGGACCTTCATGAGAGACCAACGTTGCCTCTGCCCCAAACTAACTGTCAGATCGTGTTGTGCTTGTGAGTCATGTAGACAGCTCACCCAGACCAATTCAAACTGTTGAAGGATTCTTAGTGAGATGGCTGCGCCAGTAATGACATCGACTTACCTCTTGTGCGAATGTCAGTGCTTGAGTACCATGTGGATATCAATGACTGCCGCGGTAAGTAGTGGCGGCGTAGCTCGCTCACCCAAATCATATACCACTGCAGTAGAGGATGCAACTGTGAAACCAGAATCAAAGATGGAGTGAGATGTCATGAATGTCGTCTGGCTTGCTCTTCATTCCACGAACCCATGAAATAGCTCATTCCACGTTCCCAGTCGATTGTCGGCCACCAAGCTGGATCATTTGATAGGATGGTCATGTTGAAATCGGCGTACTTAGTAAACGTGTAGAGTGGGCGTTTGCACAAAGTAGTACGCAATCATCCTGCGCTTTAATTGTAGTTCGGATAAAACTATATTTCGGTTGTTTGAATATGTGGAATCCTGATTGACGCGTGATGGACTATGACCACAGCATGTGGCTGTTGTCAGATGAAGTGAGGCGACGCCGCCACTCAAACCAAGTAGAGTGAGGAGTGGCGGTGGCGTAGTTTCAGAAACTTTAAATAGAGCCGAAATACATTATTCCCGGGGCGCCTCTGGGTGTTTTCTGAACCTGAATCGACATTTGAAGCATTGATGAAATCTTTTCGTGATGGAACTTGCAGCGTGCAGCTGCGTGCTTGGCGCTGCTTGGCGACCATCACTAGCTTCAATAACACCGAACTCACCCTTATTAGTAACACGTGTCGAAGGTGAGTTCAAGTTGAATTCAAAGCGACCACATAGTATAATCCACAATGCGGCAATTTATGTAACTATATTTCTCAAAGGTCCCCCTCGCATCTTGACATTGACCTACATCGACTTGCTAAGTAAGTATGTAGCAGCCTATTGTATGTATTATTTTGCATGTTCATGGTGTGTCGTCGGCGATCATAGCCACTCCACGGTCTAAAATTGAGATCAACCTTGACTCTGGTGAGACGAAGTGACAGGACTTACGGCGGAAGTTATACCGTAAGTGACGCGATTGACTTCACTTCATTTGTGATGCGGGGCAATACCCGACATAAGACTTCGGGAGGGAACAAGCAATTACCTGTGAAATACGTTAAAGCAGTAAACAAGAGAGAATACTATCCTCCTCCAAACCTGTTCGTATGTGCGCTTGTCACCCATCACGCCAGTAGCCTTCACAGGAAGTAAGATGACCATGGCCTAGCTGATTTGACTGGGGATTCGCCTTACGAATCTCAATATAAATATGATCTGCTTGTTGCATGATCATCACCAAGTTGTTCGCGTGACAGGACCCAAAATCGGAACCAGCTAGGAAAGCAACTAAAGATGCCGATATCCACAGAAGTCTCCCAAGTGCAGACTTCATCTACACAGAACAGTAAGTGCAATCGGCAATATAGGATTCCATTACTGAAGAACTCGCGTAAAAGTTCGATCAACTTCAATTTCATGGCCTTGACATCGTGGTGCGTCTTTATGGTCGCGCTCGGACCCTTGAAGCTTATGCTCTCAATGACATCTGGGTATAGGGTTCCTTGCAATAGTCATTCGATCTTGCCCTTTGCCCTCGCTCCATTCTCTTCCTTCTCAGTAGCTTCGCCGCATCTGTCTCGAAGACGGGGATGACAGCATAGCCTTGCGTTTCTGCTCCGGATCCTCGGCATCATCGAGTCGGGAGAGGAAGAGCTCAGAAGCATCCACTACGATCAGGTTGACCCCCAGATCTTTGGTCAACTTGTCATGACTCATGCTTCGTTCAGACGAAGCACGCCATGGCGTGGAACCTGGTGCGTGAGTAAGACATGAATCATGGAAAGAATGTGAGGGCACACCTGTCGTGGACCTTGCGTGAGTTAGCGTCCATCGAGATATTCAAGAAACCAAGACCTGGAGGCCATGGCAGATGCAAAGAATATCTAGAGAGTATGATTCGAATTTCCTGGAGTTTGTGTCAGAAACGCGTTTCCTGCTGCATCACATGAGCGAACCTTCAAGCTTGAGTTTTGGATTTGTGTACACAGCATAAGCTCTGGGCATACGTTCAACTCGCAGCATCCCCTTGTCATGAGACCGTGCTAAACCGGCACTCATGGTCAATACACGAGGCGATTTGAATCAGAACATGGCATATCCCGAACCTACAAACCGAAGTCAAGAATAAGGATGGTATTGAACTGATCGTGTATTTCGGCCATGTTTTATGATTGAAGACTCGATGTGAGCGCTTGGGCCTTGAGCTTGAGGAAGATATCTTTCTTCCCGTTCCCACGGTCTTTCAAACCCAGTTTCCATATTATGCCATGGGACCGTCTGACCGGAACCTGCCTCTCCTAATCATTTTGACCCACAAGAAGCTGAACACTCCGGAGCACTGACGAGTCATATGCAGATTGATTGTTTCATTTGTTCCAAACTAAATTATATCCTTCACAGTCCAAACTTCAAAATATCAAACAAATAAATATATACTACAATGAGCTCGGTTACACGACAAACTTTTACATGTCGGTGTACAGTATCTGTGGTTAATCATTTGGATCCTCTCCCACGTTACACACTACCGCTAGTTGATGCGTGTTTATGTGAATTGAAATCCATTGTAGTGACGCAAGCTCCTTCGTCAGAGTTCGCCACGAGCTGAGCGTGATATTCCCGAATGCTAAGGATGAGACGCGGTCCTAGCACAAACATCTGCATGGCCTGGGCAACTTGGCCAATACCGTAATAAAAACTGACTCCCACAGAGAAGGACTTCAGAAATGATGAGCAGTATGCGGGTAACAGGGAGCAGTCGGTTTACCGAGAGATTTGGAGATAGTGTGCCAAGATTGAAGCAAGACACAACGACAAAGCTAGCACGTCCAGAACTTCAGTGAGGCAATGATATCAAAATAGTTTCAACTCACACTACAAAGTATAGCATATGACCCCTCATCAAAACCATGAGACACTCTTTAATGTTCGTTCCTGTCCGCGATTTTTTCAATTCGCAGAAGTGTTTTATGACAATCCAGACTGCAAGACACAGGGCAAGGATCTCCCATACGGTGGTGGGTACCGTAGTCTCTGCATTCAGACGTGTGTCCTCTGCGCTCATATTCTCGAAACACTGACGGTTGCCAGAAAGGATCTTCTCCACTGATATTCGTGTATGAGTTCTGAATATTGCATTCATAATTTAAGCTTACCTCCTGAAACACCGATATTCCCTATCACCGTCATAACCACGGAGGCAATCGTACAAGCCAGTAAGACCACAATGAGAAAGATGAGTATCCTTTTGGATCCCTGGTACATAGCATGTATCCGAGTTGCCATGATGACTTGCAAAAATTTAAGTGAAGTTAATATCACTAGGGGCCACACTCACCTCCCAGCATGGTATTGATTATCAAAGACGTCCATGCCAGCATGAACCACAAGATGTTGCCTGAAAACCCAGCCATCGGTGCGCATTGTTTAAATAGATACTCTGAATCAACTCACAGCTGTGAAAGTCGTCAACTGGAAGAAAAACAGCTGGCGAGATATCACTCACCCCTAGGAGCGTAATTAGTAGTTGAATGGGAATAGCAGACATCGGCGAAGAATACCCACTGCATCTGTAATAGAGATTTGGAAATACACTGCATGCCATCAGTCAAAAGAAACGAACGTATACTATGAGCACACATACACAGTATGTAGACGCTGGTCGTAAAATATGGCTTATTAAAATAGTGCATTATCTTCTGGCTAGTATTGGAAACATACATTGAAAATAGTATTCCGATGTAGCGAACCTAGCATATAGTCAAGTCAGCACAGCTTGGCAACTGCGGTTATGATATCAGACACGTACACAAACATAAAGAAGACTCATGAGGGAGCAGCGTTGCCTCTGCCCAGAATTAACTGCACTATCCTGTGTCTCTGATATAGTACTTTACTCACCCAAATCAGTTCGAACTGTTAAATCATTTTTAGTAAAATGGCTACACCGGGAATGGCACCAACTTGCCTCTTGTGCAAGCGCGAGTACTTGAAAACAAGTCTAGATCAACTGTCCCCTTCAAAATTATTATCTTACTCACCCCAGTTGTATATTACCATGGTCAAGGACGCAACTGCGAAACCACGCTCAATGGCAGCGAGATATCACTAACATCATGAGACGAACCTATAAAATAGCTGTATCTACGACTCCACTCAAGATACGGCCAATAAGAGGGATCGTTCGAAACATAGGTCATGTTGGGATCGGGGGGCTTGGTGAATGATGGTGTTCGTGCAGGTGTACACTATCCAGCACTTTATAACGATCAGGCTGGATGATAGAAGTTCCACCTTGATTGAGTGTGGCAGCAACTGTCATGTGAAATCAAATGGAACGGGAACATGTCAAGAGAAGCCATCATTGGTCGAATCATGTACTTTTTTTTATTTATCATGATAACATGGAACACCAGAATCCCGTTCGCAATGGAACGTGTTTCGGGAGTTTTTGGAGGCCAGAAGCACCTATGACTGATGTATAACGCCGGAAAATCACCGCAATGAGCGTAAAGCACCCTGGGGAGACTCGGACTCTTGAATTCTCTGATGCCAAGCCGTTAGGGTAGAGCACGGGTATGGGTATGGTGTGGATTGTGGAGACCCGCATATACACCGTGCATACCCGTCGCGATTTACAGTGTTGGACGGGTGTGGATCCCCAACTTGTCCGAGAGTGCGAGGTCAAAATTTCATTACTCATGAAGAATCTAATCGACGCCACCAGCTATGCTGATTTGCGAGTGGAATATTCCATGAGCTCAGACAGAAGCAATGATTTGTGGTACCCAGGTTCTGTACGAGTTAAAAGGCCAATGGGTTGTGAAGAAATGCAGAATACCATTCACCTCGACCCACGGGTTCACCCGTGCTCAACCCTACCAGTGAGGCTTGAAGCCGTTCTCAAGAAAAAGGTTTACGTCCATTCCATCCAGTGAGCACTGCCTAGTCAGAAATCAAGGAAACTGCGGAACCTGCAGAGAACGGACCGATATGATGGAAGACATTTTCAAATGATGATCAGAAGAAACTTTTGCAACATGAGAGCTGCGCCGCCGATCGGAAACAACCGAGTCACTATTGACTTCGGCGCTACTCAGGGGCTTCGGCGGCTACCTCCAAGCGGAGTTGCAATATTGCCATCGCTGCCTCCCGTCCGCCACTTGGCACCGGTTTCGACACCCACCACATACTATTACACTTCGTATTTGTTTTAGGCCTGAAAATATATTTATCTTGCAGTCAAAAGGCACGGATAAGAAACAGGAAGACTGCATCTCGAGAGCATGGTGAATATCGATTTTGATGTGAGACCCCATTCTCACATCATACGATACATAACACCTTCATGCCTGCTTCAATAATGGGGTCCCTTATTTGATGATAACATGGTAGCGTTATCTAAATAAATATAATAATGCCGTGCGCACTTACATGGGGCGGAACGAGCCATGTATAAGATACACAATATATGGACACAGGTGAAAAGGAAGAGAGATGATCGAGTAACAGAGTGTCATGACTGACGCGACGTAGAACGACGACCAAAGAAAAATCCGCAACAGGTAACTTCATAGGAAACTTCTCCCGTCCTAACAGTTGACTGTTGTGTTCCTGTTGGTCGTGCTTGAGATCCTTCTGCCTCTGCTGCGAGTTGACCTTGTTGCGTTGAACTGTTGGCCTGATTGCTGTTCGTCCGTTGCATAGCTGCAGCTGCTTCCGCATCAGTTTCAGGGACAATACCATATCTCTTCAATGTTTTTAATGGAACGAAATTGGAACAACGACGAGTCACTCACATCTTCATCACGAGCAGGAGCTACATCGACGGTGCGGCTTGAGTTCCCTCTAGGATGTAAGCTGAAATTCCAATGCCGAGATTCGCGAGGTGATGGTCGGGGCGCATCTGTAAGTCGAGCACCGAATTGAAGGGAACCAAACAAACGGCGCCAACGAATGAGAGACAATGGACCCGCACGTTGAGCTGCACGACGAGTCACACTGTCTGACTCGTCGCCGAAAAAATCATTGCCCTGTTTCAAAGTTAGTGAAGCAAGAGTTGAAGAACGAGAATTCTACCGACATATCTCGCTGAGCCCTGGTCTTGGCCTGTTGTTTGAAGTGCAGACGGGAATTAAGGATACAACGGAATACAT
>NW_024539768.1:0-52819 GCF_016647785.1 Suillus fuscotomentosus
GCAAGGGACGAAATGATCTTCTTGAGAAATTTGTAGTCCAGATAGTATGCAGACCATCCAGGGACCTGTTCTGCCTGAATTTGTTTGCCAAACTGTAGATCGCAGCGTCGGTAAAAGCTCTGATTGGCAAAAAGGTTGTATGGTGAGCCTGACCTTCATGATAGTCGT
This sequence comes from Suillus fuscotomentosus, assembly GCF_016647785.1. Lineage (NCBI taxonomy): Eukaryota > Fungi > Basidiomycota > Agaricomycetes > Boletales > Suillaceae > Suillus > Suillus fuscotomentosus. Next base: position 169 of record NW_024539768.1, read on the forward strand.
TTAATGTTCAAGCTCGAGAAAGGGGGCTGCAAAAAAGTGGTAGTTGGTCAGACCATGATGGTTGTCCCAAGAAGGGTTTCGGAAAGCTAACCTCGAGTCCCTAAATTTCATGCACGTGCGTCAAAATAATGTTTGCCCAGATAAATATACGTCAGACTCACAGTGATGCCAAGGGTACCGGTAATCGATAATCTTGTGGCAGTTCTCCTTGAGTCGGCGTTCACGCGATTCACGCTCTTTGAAAGGTTGTAATAACGTACAGTATTACTTGTGTACTAGATCGCGGTTCAGAATATATGTATCTATTCATTGATCTACGGTCGTAACGCTCGCGCCAGTCCATCGGTGCCCTGTAAGGTTCGTGTCGCAGTCTTGCTAACACTATTCACTCTCAGTAAGTTGTTCCTCTGCTCAGGTGGAGCCTGCTCGTCGGTCTGAAGAATCTGGCAGCGAATAAGCCGCGTCGTCACAATGTACAACCTTTTCAAGTCCAGAGACATTCGCGACTCGTTGCTTAGTATTAGGCAAACACCCACAACTTATAAGCATGGCAGTTTGAGTTCGCACGTGCAGGTACTTCTCCAGATGCCGGTGAGTATTGAATTATTCTGAATCTCGAGAGTACATCCGTTGTGTTATAAGAATCAGATCCACCAAACATTTGCACTACTCGTGATAAGGACGAAATTCTGACTCGAGGGATACTTGAATAGGTTACAATGACTGACTGAAGACATGTTTGAGCTTCAACCAGGCAAGCACAGAAGTGGATCTGTTATGTACTCACTACGAGAAGAGGCCAAAATCGAGGAGTGTCGGGAACTGGTCAACGATCTTATTTGAGCCATCCACGAGAATGCTTTTCGTTGGACCACCTCTAAAAGAATAAAATAAGCCTTATCCCCATTACCTGGATGGGGCAAAATGACCTCGATAGGATCGTCAGGGCAACTTTGTGATGGGTAGCCGAATGTGCACCGATCTATAGAGCGAACATCAAGAACTGTAAAAGAGCTCCGAGGAACAGGTACGCCTCAGATTCGTTGTCTGGACTCTGGATTCCGCAACATAGCGTCTGCTCGATAGAAATATCTCTGAGGAAGAGTTGGCCAGCATTCGTTAGTATCAATCGGAGTCCGAGTATGAGGACATCTGAATATTCAATGAATACTGTGGTATCTCAAAGGTGAAACGATCGACTTACTGATATAGCGCGCGCGAACTGACGTTAGGCGATCGAGTCCGAGTCTCATTTTGTCGCGGAATGTCACAGTATATCTGTCACACGTGACAAGATGTCACAAAATGCAAGTTACATAGTCCTCTCTCCAGAGAATCTAAAGCGCCACATTTTCCAAAACCTGAACTGAAATCTTACTTTGTCATGCATCCAATATCCTCTTTCGCGCTCAAAACGTATTGGGAACGACTTGAACCATGCACTGATGGGGAGTTTCTCCGTGGTCCAGGAACAATACTTGCAGCATAGTCCAACCCATTTGTCACGACTCTATGCGACGGACATAATCAGTCATCTGCCCTATCAGAAGATTGGCCGATCTTGTTTAGGATCCGGATGAGTATCGTATCCTACCGAACGATTGGTCAATCGCCGTCGACCTCAAGTTTCTACCACGTATTTTTTTTTGACTACATCTTTGAACTTGATCAACAATATCACAATTCTATTTGCTGCCAGACCACGAAGTAGAGGTCTAGCTAAGTTACGTCGCTTAGCGCATGCATCCGTTCTACAATTCTGTGCACATTTGTTGAATATACCGTGATTTGATGTCCGTATCCAGCTTGGCGTAGCTGGGCTTAATCGAATACAGTGCATGATGTACTATTTCTTGCGTGAAGAGCTACATCAAGCACTATGTACAAATTTGTTACACACGACAAGTATCGTCATCGTGGGCATCCAGACATAGATTTCAACAACTCAAATGAGATGGGTAGGCAACGTCGCGACGCATAGGAAATGCAAGTTTTCAAGCGGAAGTCTGACGCGCCCCGGGGCCTAGCAACTAAGAATGTCATAGGAACACTTTTCATATGATTCTTGGTAGTTAACTACGAAAAAACACATAAGATTACCAGGTACGATGTACCAATGCAAATAGATGACTCAGGAAGTGAGCGTCAATTATACCAAGACTTTCCTGAGCTGCCACGCCTTCGCGGGGAGGAGTGTTATCGGGCAATTACCATGTTGCTCGATGTGGTCGTGTGCGCAGCGGTAGCAGAATACGTAACCAGAAGGCAATGCCGTGGCATTGTGGATAAGCTCTTTGCAAAGCGGGCAGTATCCGTATTTTGTGTTGTCGATGGTGATCCCTGCGGGGTGCGGTGGAAGGATTTGAGGTGGAGGGATAGCTGGACCAAGAGGGGATATGGATAATGATCGCGCAGGGGAGCCCGGGGAGTACCACCATTCTAAGAATTTGATAAAAAAGATGGCTGTAGGTAAGAGAAGCCTCAAGGAGTCGAGTAGTAGTTGGGGTGATCGCAGCAGGAGCCGTCGAACTACAGCTAAAAATCCGCTCTTTGTTGGGGAAATAGCATTTTGCTTCGCTTGTTGTGCGAGCTACCCAGGTGGTATGAGTGCAATGCGAATGACTGAAATGCTAAACTCACGAAATCATCCATATTGAGTCTTCTGAGATCGACTCCTATCCAAGCTAGCCATGGGCGGTAGAATGGCGTACGATCAAATAGATAGGCTACATTATGGGCGAGAAGCCAGGCTTCGAATCCGATGTTGAACCATGGGTATAGTGTTTTAAACTTTCGGCGTAAAACGCCTGCCATACTCTGGAGATACCTGTCGAGCATTGCGTCATCATGAAACGGTACTGCTCACCTCGTCTGTGAGTTCTCGTATATGTCTTTCGCTACTTCCATCTTCCAGGATATCAGAATCAATGCCTCCACCGAGCGACTCATAGTAATCCTGCCCTTTCGCTCGTAAATAAGGTACAGCAATCTGAGTTCACAGAGGTGAGGGGCTGTCTGGTCATCGCCGAGAATTCTTACCAGGAGAAATAACGACCGCCAGATCTCACGACTTCTGAGCTTCTCACCGGCTGGTACTCCACCAACAGCAGCTGTTGCTCGTTCGGTCGCTATCCAAGGTCTTCTGCGTCTCTTCAAGCCGTAAAAATTCTCAGAAAATGATGCATCTAGTAATATTGATAGCGTACTTGAGTCCACTGCATCAACTTGCCAGACCTACTCACTATGTTTGCGGAGATAATGGCGTTCAACGAAAAACATGATGATAGCATAAAACTCTTCATGGCGGTTGACTATACGAATCAGATAGCGGGGGTAACGTTGAGCGAACACCTGGCAGGGGTAAGTAGTGTGGTGCTGTAGTAGAATCTGAGAACTTACTGCAAGTACATACTTTAGAGCAGGCTGAAGCAAGTCACGGAGCTGCTCTTGAGCAACTAATTCAAACAAGGAGGGCTTGAGCGGATCTCCGCCCACGTCGTTGAAGAACTCCATGCATATAGAGTGGTCGTCTTGTTCAAGTTGTTAATTCCGGCTATTCATAGGTTTCAAATTCACGTGGCGTGGCGTCCTCGACGATGACGGGAAAGGAACGATGGCAAACGCCCTTACCCAGTCCAGTGACTCAAGTTGATGGTTGAACTTCATTACAAGGTCTATCCTGTGTCGAAGACCCATTGTAAGCTTGCTTTTGTGGTATACTAGTTGTTGATACGCCAGCAGGCCTGTTAATAATATATATTGAATTATCCCTACACCTTCAAATTTGAGTTGTCTGAGCATATTCTATGTTCAAGTTCTATTGTCTTGCATGTAATTGCCTCCATCTGGTATAGAACAATCTCTGCTCCCAAGGTCCGTGGGCCACTCCGTCGTCCCTCATTCTCCTTCTTGACATTCCATTGTACATTTTTAATCCTCATGTTTACCTCCTTCCACGCAATGATACCCTCAGACGCTGAACTCGCTTCTCAAGCACTCACTGAGGAGGGCAATTATCGTTTTCCATCATTTTCAGCGTCTGACGCGGTCACGCTTGGTTTGTCTCTACGCAAACGCTTCCGTGCGTCCTCTCGACATTCAAAAGGCAAAGGCCTCGTCATCTCTATACAAACTATCGCGGGTCATACGTTATTTGCGTGTACCGTGGGCGACCTCGGTCACCCAGCCGGTGTTGGGGATGTCAGTTTAGATAGTTGGACAAGTGTGGATAGCATGGTTGGAGTCGTGAGGCAGACTGGCCATTCGAGTTATTATGTGGAGAAAAGCATGAGCGCAATGGGCAAGTCAGCAAAACAGCTGGGGATCCAAGGGGACCACATTATTCACGGGGGAGGTAAATAACTTTTGCCATATACCTCTGGAAACGACCAACTTAAGTTTGCTTCCGTCCAGCGTTCCCAATCTGGTTGGACGTTAGTATATGCGTTATTTGTTTATGAATTTGAAGAGCTGATTGAGGCTGTATAGAACGCCCATTGTTGTCCTATTGCTGTTGTTGCTTGCTACTCGGGTTCAACCCAAGAAGACCATCATGTACGTCCTCTTCCAAAACTCACCTGATCAAACATTCACACACCAACCATTAGCTTGTGGTCACAACTGTACGGGATTATCTTCACAAAATCAACAAGTCAGAAGGTGCACGAATGTCAGCCTCATCTGTTCTAGGGACAGAGATGCATGCGCCTCTCCCGTCTGTACCAATCCGGGAGAGCACGGTAAGCTCATATCAGCGAGTCGAGGTTCGCCAGTTCACCAGCGAGTAAAGGCATGGCTCACAGATCCTTCCCACAACGCACTTGGCATGAGAAGGCGGTCCGAGTCACCATTTGACCATCATGATGAGTGAGATACCAATAGATGCAACATATATTATCGTGTGGGGTGAGCGGTGGTGTGTAATAGTTATACCAATAAGATGTGTAGCTACGATAGTCATAAAGTGACATGCACTACTCGGGGCTCTCGCTATGCGAGGGGGCGTGCCTGATAACCCGGATGCTTTCTATAAACAACAATCAGTTACGGAAATGTTGAAATAAGAAAGAAGTAATATACCGTGTCTAAGGAATATCTGTCTTTGGCCCTGCGGTGAAGATGAGTCCGCACTTTGGTCTGGGTCACGAAGCTCAAAGTTCGCCTCAACGTAGACTTGGGTCCCTTTCTGGAGAGTGCGCAAGTAGTTGGTCTGATTGGGATTGAAGCAAATGATGTGGTGCCACGTGGTTCCAGCCTCTTGGCGGTCTGAAGTAAGAGTTCAGGTGATACTAATACCCTAAGAAAACTAGGTTTACTCACTGCCATCAGGGTTAGGAGGTGGAGGTGGGTAGTTGGTGGTCGCAACGGTATAACTGAATACAGATTCAGAGGGACATCTCGGAAAAGACATAGAAAACTTACGAAGCGTATTCCTTGTCACCTTTGGTAAGACGAACTTCAGGGTCTTTGCCTAGTCGTCCAATGAGGATGAGCTTGGAGACGTCATATGCACGCGTCGAAGTTGTTGAGAAAGCCTTGAAAAAGAAAATCGTCGACGCAGGACCATTCTTAAAGGACTATCAACTTACGCGACGCGGTATGCGAGAAAAACTATGACGAGCAGAAGCAAGCATGATTCTGGTCTTTCAAGACGCGTTCTAGCAAAGTTGTACTATCACTTTTATGTGACGGTAATAAAAGGTGTTTTGTTTGTGCTTGTTTGGTAACTCGCCAGTCAGTAATTAAGCAATTGAACCAGATCGCATAGATTCTTCTCAAATCTTTGTACATATCGTTGTATCTCCATCTGTAATCTTTACAATGTCCAGACATAGGCTTGTACGAAATATGAACATCCATGGTATGCACGAATCATCCTGATGCTCAGTTTAATTTGAGATTCATCGTGTGACTAGATGAATTGGATGATGCTGCATTGTCCGACGGAGGAGACGAGCTCACTCCCGAGCAGCATGGCGAGTGGCCCGATATATGTGCTCGTGATGCACGCTGAGAGCTCAATATAGCTCAAATGACGTTCTGTCTTGAACAAATCAGAGAGCTCATTGGAGATGAAGCAGTCTCAGGCCTCGACGATGACTTCATCAAGGAAACCCTATGGGACCAGTACTTTAATGTAGAGAGCAGTTTATCGTATTTGTATGGTGTGTAACACATCAACCTCTTTAACCTCGTGTCTTTCAACTAACGCACTCTTGACAGAGGAGCAAGACCGGAGAGCGTCAGCCAAAACTCGCAAAGGTAAGTTTCCAACGTATCCTCTCATTTGTAAATAGTCTTGCATTCGCTCTTCCACCATGTTGTTTTTACCCCCCGTTTTGGATCCCGTTTATGGAACCGGCTACGCCGTAGACGAGACGAGGAACAGGAAGGTGCATGTCGTCCCCACGATCCCTGCGTCAGCCTTCGTACAGTCAGGTGCTAAATGTGTTTTAGTGCGACCTGACAGTATTGATATACTACCATCGGAAGGCGAGGAGTTCCATGATGAACCACAATACGTGGCTGGACCAACAGGCTACGAATATTACGATGGCGACTTGGACCGACCTCGAGTTCCCCTCATAGTATTAGCACAGCAAGGTCAACATGAGGTCTACTATCCCGAGGAATTTCCGGAAGAGGTCGACTCGGATGATATCCCATTGGGCGTCTTGTCACGCGGCTCGAGGCTCAGCACCATTACGGAGATTACCGAAAGGACTGAACCCTCTCGCCACTGGCCTTCAAAACAGCAGCTCGTAGCTTTGAATAATCCACGTGCATCAATGATCACTGATACCACGACATCGTACGGAGAAGTTATTGGTGTGTTGGTATCAGCAAGGATTTGATTGGTGTGACTGAAGTCAGGACAGATACCCGCCAACGCAGTACCGTGGCGCTAGAATATCCTGAGATCGCGATGGACCCAAACTTCATCCCTCCATCACCATCGCCCTCCGCAGTACGACGTCTTTCGAGCTATGAAGCCGCTCCATCGCTTGCCACATCAGTATCACAATCTGATATACGCACAGAGCCACTTCCGCTTCCAACAGAGCGCGCAACATCGCGTGCAAAATCATCAGTTGTTCCTGTACCACCCATGGATACTCTCCCCGAGATTTCTGATTTCCAGTCGAAAGTGAGCGGAAAACCGCTCCCTCCGAAGCCTCCAGCCAGCAGTAAACCCTCCAAATTATCCATGCTTGCGAGTTCTCGTGCAAGTACGAGGAGTTCTCGTTCATCGGATTTGGAGACGACTTCAGTGCTTACTTACCCCGCCTTACGACCTACGGCTGAAAGTCGATTATCATTTGCAACCACTATAAAATCCCCACCTGCAGAGAAGATACTTCCTCCTATAAAGGCTCCGTCTACTACCACTTCTTCTATGTCTGGGCATGTCAAACAGGCTATCCAGACAGCTTTGGAGTTAGAAGCTCACGATCGCGAAAGAACTGCGAGACCTTCTCCAAAGAGCGAGTCGAGCGCGGCGTCTAAGGCATCGTCAGTTGTTACTGTCAAGCCAACGATGCCACATTCGCCACCTCGAGCTGACGTCACCCCAAACTTGCCCATCATGCGCCAAGAGGTTGAAACGAAGGCTCGCCCTCAGTCCAAGCTCGCAGCGCTTGCCCAGGCGAAAGCCAGTGCCAATACTAGTCTCATGCCGAAGCTTCCGAAGTCCCCGCCCAGTTCGCCTCCAAAGGAGCTTCCTAAACCTCACACACAATTTTTCACGCCCATCGCAAATGGAGCTACAGCTACTACTGCTATAACCACATCCTATCAGTCACTCCAAAGTCTGTCTAGACCGCAGGCTCAAGAGCCTGCATCGTTAGTTCAGATGCCTGGTGCAGAGCCAAAGCAATCTAAATTGGCAAAGAAGGTCAAGAAAGCAAGTGAAAAACCACAGCCAACACCACCCGACGACGATACCGATTCCTGTGACATCATACAGTCTCCTCTATTCATACCAAAGCCAACTAACTCTCGTGCGTCTCCCTCGGCATTCGCTTCTTTACTTCTCGATGATCCTCTAACACCCCCATCTCCCGAAGACAAGGCCACGCATTCAGCTCACAAGTATGGAAGGGAGGTGCCGAACCTTGTGAAGGTGTACGAGGCTTCCCATTCGCAGAGCCACTCCAGCCTTGGTTTCTCACAGTCCCAACGACACAAGTCGTCTCGCCCTAGGGCTGCACTACCGGGGATGAAGATGAGCTCGGGATTTGCATTTGACGTTCCAAGCCCTGACGATATCGTATTCAATGCGCGTCGGGGAACTTCTCTTTCCCACAGACGGTGAACGAACCTTGGTTCCCTGCTCCATCCGCCATTCCTTTGTTGTATTTCTCTACTCGCATTTTTATTTTATTCATTCATTTTTCTGGAGGACTTGTTTGTTTGTTTGTTTGTTTGTTTGTTGTAGACCAGGTTGTGGGCTCTAATGGAACTTTTTTGCTGATTGTCACTTCAGCTGCGAAGGAACGCGAAAAGGCGGAGAAAGTGGCACAGAAGAAAGTAGCCAAGACACCTCCTTCATCTGGCTATACCACACCCGTTTCTCAAGCGATGTCTCCTGTGAATACGCCGAGTAAGGCCTCAAAGAAGGCTGGTATAGGTGCGAAGAAGTCGGGAACGATGACTCCTCACGGTACAGGGGGTTTGGATGCTCGACTATTCGACATGGCCGCGTTGAATTTGTTGTCAAAGGGAGAAGAGCCGATCGATGAACCTCCTCCGAAAATTGCACTGGAGCGTGGAAAGCTGTTACAGGAAGTTCGGAAAGTCCTTGAAGGGCAAGGAGGTGACAAAAAGACTGTTAGCTTGGTCGTGATTGGTACTAAGTCTTGCTGGCATTTTCAAGTGATTTTTTGTTGATGCTGAATGACAGGACATGTCGATGCTGGAAAGTCGACGCTCATGGGCCGTTTGCTCTATGAACTGGGGAGAGTTGACGAAAAGACCCGTGTTGCTAATGAGAGAGGCAGCAGTAAAGCTGGAAAGAGCAGCTTCAGTTGGGCATGGGAGTTAGACGGAACCATCGAAGAACGAGAGAGGTCTGCATTTTCCTGTTATTTCAATTGCGCGTACCAACTGATCAACAGAGGAATCACGATGGACATTGCTTTACAATCTTTGTCGACCCCTCAACGACAAGTCACCATTCTAGATGCCCCTGGACACAAGGACTTCATCCCAAACATGATTTCTGGAGCTGCACAAGCTGATTGCGCGCTACTTGTAGTTGATGCTATCACTGGAGAGTTCGAGGCAGGTTTCGACCGCGGTGGTCAGACTCGTGAACATCTGCTGCTAGTTCGGAGCCTCGGTGTATCTCAAGTTATTGTGGCAGTCAACAAATTAGACCAGGTTAGTTTAGGGTCTCATAACTCTGCGTCTTTATCATTGCCGACATGGTTGTAGGTCAATTGGGATCCGAGTCGATTTGAAGAAATATGTGGGTTGTTACGTGCCTTCCTTGTCCAGTCAGGGTTTCCCTCTTCGAAAACGAGCTTTGTCCCAGTAAGTGCCATGCTCGGCGTTAACCTTGTCAACAACGCCGATGCTTCGGTACTGTCTAAATGGTACAAAGGCCCTACATTGGTTGACTTGCTTGGTGAGTTATTTTGCACTGTACCTGCATTGATGTGCTCAATCACATCCAGATAAACTGGAGCCCCCCACTCGAGAAATTACTTCCCCATTAAGATTGCCGATATCCAATGTCTTCAAGGGACAAAATTCCGGAACGGGTGTAACTGGTCGTATATGCGGTGGCGTGGTGCAAGTCGGAGAACGCCTTCGAGTACTTCCGGGAGATGAATCTGCGATAGTTCGACGTGGGTTCCTATACTTATTAGTGCTGTTGTGTGGATGCTGACTGATGTTCAGTTATCGACGTGGAGGAACAGAGCGTACCTTGGGCAGCAGCTGGAACCAATGCAGCTGTGTACCTGACCTCCATCGACCCTATCCATCTGAGCATCGGAAGCGTCCTTTGCCCGCCATCGGATATTGTGCCATTGGCTACAGTCTTCACAGCTCGAATCATAGTATTTGACATCCAGCTCCCAATCACTACTGGTACATCAGTACGTCGTCTAAACCCTCCCTATTGCGTCTCATAACTCTGGGGTTAGATCGAGCTGTTCCATCACTCGCGAGATGTACCTGCCATGATATCAAAGTTGATAGCTACCTTGGACAGAGCTTCTGGGGTAGTGACGAAGAAGAATCCTCGGTGCGTTTCGTTCCTTTTTGTCTTGCCAGGATTGTGTCTGATCTTGGACTCAAGGGTACTGTCCAGGGGTACTTCTGCTGAGGTGGAGATTAGCCTGCGTGTCGGGACCTTATCAGGTCCTACACTCAGTACTCGCCCCATTCCGTTGGAGCCATTCTCTGTGAATAAAGATATGGGAAGAATTCTCGTTCGACGGGGAGGTGAGACGATAAGCGCAGGTAAGCCATTGACCATCAGAGCCGTCGAGATTCTCATCGCTTTGCCAGGTATTGTTCTGGACATTATTTCTTGAATATAAGACAGTATCACAATAGAAATGCATATATAACACCAATACTATGTACAACAGCCACATAAGCCCTACAGAATTTTCATTAGTACAAGGAAAGAGGTATCGTTTGCGTAATGCTGAAAGAAATAAGAAGTCATCTGCGTCGTAAGAGGCTGTGGGAGCACGAGGAATGTACGAAGAGCTACATATTAACAAGCGAAGACGATCAAGATGGGGTCAAAGTAACTCCTACTTCTTCGTCTTCTCCTTACGGGAAAAAAACTCTCTCAATTTGGCGAAGAGTGACCGCCGCTTCTTTCTGGTGCTGGCGGTGCTGAGCTTGGATGACGATGTTACAGTAGGGTCGGTGGTAGTAGAAGCCGGGAATGAAACCTCCTTTGAATCTTTGGGATCATCGTTTGTTGAAGGCATTAACGAGCTGGTAACTTCGGGGGTATCTTGAGGCTCGGGCGCTGGCAAAGATGGCTCTTTGTTGGGCACGACAGGCGCAGCATCGACAGCAGATGCATCGCTTGTTTGAGCGGGATCTGGATTGACGTCGATCTCAAATGTTGTGGAAGGGGCAGCCGCGTCTAATGGGAGCGCGACTGCATCCACGAGTAAATCTCCATTCTTCTCTTCAGCTGCCTGTGCTTCCGAATTCTCTCCCTCCGTAGGTTTGCTGTCCTGCTCTCCAGCTTGAGGTTCCTGCGTGACTGGAGGTAATGGTTTGGACAAAATTATGGGAGAATGCGTCGACGGTTGAACAGAAATTGTTGCACCCAATGAATCTGAGGCCAAAGGATCACCTGCATCAATCTCCCGTTCTGGTGATGCAGATTCATTCAACGTGTGATCGTTGACAGGTAAGATAAGGATAGGGACGACGGGAGCGATCTGTGGCGCGACCTCAGTGATGTCAGGGGAGGGAGCTCCCTGAGCGCTCTCCGGTAGTGCCTCGGCAATGATCGGCTCGATGGCCGAAGTGGTTGATGGTTGTTCGGTTGTACCCTACACAGTGGAAGGAACAGAGGTCAGCGCTGAAAACAAATTCTATGCTGGTGCAGTTACCAAAACGTCGACGTTGTCCGTCGAAACACGGGGCGTGCTTGAAAACATGTAGCTGATGCCCGAGGAAACATATTCTAGTGCGCTAGTAACTTCTTCTGAAACGTGCGATGCCGCACTCGTAGCAGTATCCACGATTGTATGGAAAGTGTCAACCTCACCGCTCAATGCGGGAGTTTCAGCTGATTCGACGATAATGTTGGGAACGTGATTTGAAACGACTTCCTTGTCAGAAACGCCTGCATCATCAACAGCGCTTGTGACATCAGTGGAATCAGATTCAGTGATTCCATCTTGTTGATCCGCTGCCAACGTGTTCTGCGGGGAGGACTCGCTAGACAGCAGTGATTCTTCAGGCAATGTGGTAGTTGAAATCATGGAGTCAGTGGGGCCTTGGGGAGCAGTGGTTGATGGGTGTTCCATTATAGGAATGGGTTTAGAGGGCGCGATAAGAACATTATTAAGGTTCCCGGCACCATCTAACTCTGTTGGGCGGTCATTGCGGATGACCCATTTTCCGTCCACAATGAACTTATATGGAACTTTCTCATTCCAAGGAACCCTGACATTGCCTACGAAACCAGAAGCGCCCTTGGGCAGGTGCATGGTGCAGGACCACTACCAGGGTAAGAAGGTAACAAAACTGAGCCTGTGGCGGACTGTGGGTAGACTTACGTGGTCGAATGAGCCAGTTAAGATCACGTCCGAAGCATCACCATAGGGCCTGAGAGTAGAAGGTGAGCACAAGCGCTCATCAATTTAAGGATCACATACCACGACAATTCGACTTCATGCAAGTCGTCCATGGTGTCAGACGAAGAGTAAGAAGGAGGGAGATAACAACCTGCAGAAAACCCTGCCGTAACGTCCTCATGTTGTCAATGCTTTAAGCTGAGCCGTGGGGTGTCACGCTTCGTGACAAAATATAAATGTACCCTTGTAACAACTTTAACTTAACGCTCGGTACAAAATAAAGAAAGCGCAAAAGGCGATATCTATTCACTGTCAACGGCTTCCCTTCTTGTCCGCTCTCCATTCCTTGAACATTCCATCCAGACTCTTGTATAATAGGTGGGATGGCAGACATCGAATTATCTCACTCATCTTTTCCTCTGCCTCTGCCTTTCCCTTCTCACCAGAAGCCTTCCGCGCAAAGTCCACCGACATGTGGAACAACGCTAGCACCGCCAACGATACATGCGTCTGCTGGGCACCGTGCGATGAAGACTGTGAAAGAGCAGCCAAAAGTGGGCCTGACACGCTCGGAGCCGATATTGCAGGCGTAGATTGGGAAAAGGGGGTGGCGCGCTCGCCTCTGACCAACCTGAGAAGAATCTCCATCATGTTATCTACCTCAGTCAAATGTGTCTTCACGAAGCGCTGTCGTTCTGTGGGAACACCAACAGGGGAGTTGACTGCCCACCCATCCAGCACTGTCCAGATCGTCGGAGCCTTAGAGACAAGATAGTCAGAATCGAAACTTCTGCCAAGATAGCGAGAACGAACTGGGTCAGGATCTACAACTGCGATCTTTTTTTCCCACCCATCAGCAGCGTCTCCTGCTACCCAGAACATTCTTCCAAACATGCTCTTTAGCCACTCCTGGACATCGCCCGATTTAACCCACTTAGGTTCCGACAATGGGCGCTCAGTATCAAGATGGACCATTAAAGTGATCTTTGAAGGTAGCGTAGCCTTCGAGAAGGAAGGTAGGGTCTCGTCAGTGCTGGACGCTTCAGATAACGTCGGTAAAGGAGAATATGATTTTGTCGCATCAGAAAGTCCTTCGATCTATAATCATGTTAGAGAATATGATAGTAGATAACCAAATAATCTTACCAAAACGCCCTTCAGGCCATCATCGCTACCTTTATCGAGGGATATGTGGACTTCAATTCGACCTTCAGATCTGTAAACCTTCAAGTATTCGACCACCTCTGCGTCTACGACCAAACGCCTGCTACCAGCAGCATATGATATCGACAGGCGGTTTGCAGATGGCACTCGGCCACCTTTCGAGACTACCGTACTAGCTGGAGGGTGCGACGGTTCGCCATATGTTGAACCAGAAGAGGTTGACAGCAATGTATTTGAAGTAGGAGAGGCAGGGGGCTCAGGAAGGTGTTCTTGGTCCGCAGACTCGTTGGCAACTTTGGTGTGCATAGCGACTTCTTCGTGTTCGACCGGAATTTCGCCGGTAAGCTCTAGAACAACTTGCTCTTCTGAGTATGTGCCAACGCCCATATCCTCGTCGAGAATTGTTGACGCGAGTGACGCCTCTGCTTGAAGGGGCTTCGGGTCGGAAGTCTGCGTGTCGGATATCTGCGTATCAAGGTATCCAGCATCATCAGTAGACTGTTTCTCGCTATGAGGCATATCAGACTGAACTACAGGAGGAGAACTACGACCAGTAGAAGAACTCGTGTCAAAGGAAGAGCTCAAATAAATAGCATGAGAAGGATCAGCTAGAGTAGCCGATGCATCAAAGAGCCTATCAACATTTTCATCATCAACAGGCTGGGTGGTTGGCGAAGCATCGCCACCCTCTTCAGGTGCAGAAACCAATATGTCCACGTTCGGCTGTGTCGCAGCAGCACTACCATGGTTTACACCAAGGTCAACAGCAGCGACATCTGAGGACACTGATGGCTTGACCCCTTCAACATCCGGGACAGCATCATGATTGCCCCCGGTATGTGAGCCATCAGACTGCTCATGAACACCTCCTGAAGAGGCAATTCCGTCCATCTCAGTACTATGGGAGCCTTTAAGATATATGTTAGTGTGTACAACAGCCTTGAGCCACGAATGGACGCTTCCCCCAAGCTCGAAAGCATCCACCCAAAGCGAAAAATAAGCAAGGTTCAACTCACCATTCCCATTGAGAAAAGTATTTGTAGCAGGAACGAAATGGAGAACACTTGCAGCATGGCTCTCCTCTTCATCCATGTCATCAACGGTAGTAGCTGCGTCGGCATCGGCGCCTACGTCGCCTTCATCCTCAGCGATAGCGGCCATGAGCCAATCGCCTTCACTGGCAGTTTCTGCCACACTGGGCGCTGCGCTTCCGCGGCCCACTCCATCCAAGTCAACACTGGTGTTATCGTCCACCTGGCTGCTGCGAGGAGGAGGCGGTCTTTCTCGACCTTCCTCTGCATCGCCATCATCATCCTCAAGCTTCTTGCGCTTGCCTTTACGCATGTCTGGAGGTGCAATATACGAAGCATTGTGCGGAATTGGATGCGAGTCATCAGGAGAAACAGGAGTGTGAAAATAAATGCGGATGCGAGAGGGTGGAGGCGTCGTCAACGAGGACGACTGCTCCTGATAGGAAGTATCTGGCTTCGTATCTGCCGCGTCTGTCAGTGCGGGTTCTGATGTTGCGGCACTAGCATGCATGTCTTCATCCTTAACTTGCTCTTGTGAGGATTCCAAAAGAGAAGCAGCGACCTCTTTTTCTTCAGCTTTGATAGGTGATGGTAGCACTCCCCATGTCCATCCAAGTTCAGGCATCTCGAGGCCCACAATTTTAAAGTCAGTGAGCGTGCGCCGATTTTCGTCCTTCTTACCGCTGCTTGCAAATTGCGATGCATCACGGTTTCCAAAATTTGTACTACCATCCTGACGGCCTGCACGACCTGAAGCGTGTCCTTGTCCTCGTCCACGGAACGCAGCATTGTTTTGATGGTGCTGATGTCCGGCATTGAACGACCCACCTCCTCTACGATTGTGAAAGTCCTTGTTAAAGCCTCCTCTCGAGCCGTGTCCACGTAGAGAATTTTGTTGAGCAGCGACGCCACCTCGTCCGCTGCCATTATTCACGAACATGCCGCCACCTCTGCCGCCACGTTGTCCGGTTAACCCTCCCCTATTTCCGCTCATAACTGCACCTCTACCTCTTCCGGAGTTCATATTGCCTCCTCTTCCACCAATACCACCTCTGTTTCCACCTAGGGGCATCTGATTGGCACCAGGCTGCCCTTGACCCTGACCTTGGTTCTGGGGGTAAATCCCGACATTCCCCGGCGGCGCAGGAGGTGGTTGAAACTGAGGCTGAGGAGGGGGTGGTCCAAGTTGTCGATTCTGACCGTGATGTTGGTTCGGGCCATCAAATCGTTGGCGTTTGGCAGGGGGAAGATGTTGGGGTGGGGTGTGATGAAGACCATGATTATGTCGAGGCTGCTGCTGGGGTTGTGGCTGTTGTTGAGGAAAATACTGTTGCGGAGGGGCCATTGTTTGTGTCACATGCGGGTACGCAGGCTGTTGTTGGGCTACGATTGGCTGTTGGGGTTGAGGGACATACGGTTGCTGATAGCCAACGGACGGTTGATACGGATTGTACTGTTGTTGAGGTGGAGGTGGCGGTGGTTGGACCACAGGCGGTGGTGGTTGATACTGTTGTTGAGGATGACTATGTCTCTGCTGCCAGTGCATGCCCTGACCACCATAGCCGTAATTTGCATACAAAGCACTTTGTTCAGGGGGCGGTCTTGGAGGCTGCTGAGGAGCAGACCATGCTGGAGTGTAGGCTGTAGTCGCTTGTTGCTGCTGTTGCTGCTGCTGGGCTGCCGCTACCCAATAAGCGGAATAATCTGGAGGTGCAGCAGGCGGTGGTCCTGGAGGAAGTGGTGGTTGCGGTGGGTTGTATGTCGGTTGCGGTATGAAAGGATTTTTATTCATGACAGAATCCTGAAGCTTCCGTAGTCGCCGTCGTAGTCGCCGATCAACAGCTTGTCGTCGTTGTCGTCGCTCGTATGCGTGATTATTGCAGTCGACCGTGACACTGAAAATGCAACGAACACATTCATGCTTATGTCAGCTCCCAATAGTTTGATGATGGGCCCTGGGGCCTGTACATCCTTACTTTATATAACCTCGGGCAAAGTACAATCAATACAGCCGTGAAAATAATGCCATATAAATACAGGGATTGAGGTTGATATAAAATCGTCAATTACAAACTGTCCGTGTGTGCATGGTACTACATCCTTTCCTGACTAGTGACCAGTAGAGGCACCTGAGGTGCCGGCGCTCGGACCACCGGTCTGGGTCGGCGGGCTTGAGCGCAGCTGATTGAATTTATCGTGACGATCACGCTGCAAATATTTAAGGGATTTGTGCGTGTTCCGAATATAGCCCACCTACATCATGATCATTCTTATCCTTGGTGACCTGGTCGACGTGTGTTCGCGCAGTCGATAAGTCTTGTTTGTGTTTCTCTAGCTGCTGTTGCTGGGTCTGGGAGATTTAAGCGTCAAGAAGAAGCGGAGAAAGGCTACGCACATGAAGGCTTGCTTGCGCATTGTGAAGGTCTGCGACAGCTACATCATGTTTGTGGGTGATATCATGGAGGGAATTGATGGTCCCAAGCTCCAGCTTTTCCAGTTTCCTGACAGATTTCTCTGCTTTGCCTACAGACTAAACAATGTCAGGAGTGATCTAGAATCCAGGAAATAACGCCTTACCTTGGAAGCCTTGGCTTCTGATTTCTCGTGCTTGTGCATGTCTTTGAAGGCTGACTGTAACTTCTTTTCCTCAGATTTAGCCTCCATTGAGAGTTCCTTCTCGAGCTTCTTCATAGACCCCGCATCTACGGGAAGTTCTGTAGGTGCGGACATGTTTGTTGGAGAGGAAAGTCGTTAAGAAACAAATGCAATTGCCATCCAGGTATTATCTTGTTAGGCTGACAGTCCTGGATCACGTGTTGTGGCTTCTGAGACGATGACGCCAGCGCTCGTTCATCATGACGTCGAGTGAAAGCCAGGGATTTCAGAGGGGTTTTCTACGGGCCCGTCTGGGGCTCCAATGGATTCGGGCGGAGTTCAAAGCAGTGCTGGATGCCATATGCTCACCATCGCGCCGCCACCACGAATGCCTTCCCGCCTACCTCCCGCCCGCTCACCACCTGCTGTTGGAATGTCCTCTGCTCAAAATGAACATTATCAATACAGGGGTGGTAAGATATTTAAACAGACACAGCTTTGAGCTTAAACAGTCTTGAGTCTTGACATGTATCCGGTATCTGTGAGTCGGCATCACTATAGCCCGTCACTGCTGTCGAGGACTTAGATGAGGACTGGATGAGATGAACACAGGGCCGTCCATCTAACCATAGGAACACCATTGGAGTCGTATTAAGGACACTTTGAGCAGCGTAGGAAGCGTTGTGTAAGATTTGAGGACATTCACGATGTCCATGATGCAGGCTTGTGCACTGGACTAGGCGTCAGCGCTTCAGCCGTTCGGCGTCTAAACTCTGCCTGCGGTTCTGCCGAAGCCCCAGACTTGGCTCCAGAGTTCACGTAGACTCAAAGTAGCTTTTACTGCTATAAGTTTGCTATAAGCCTCATCCGTATTTGATATTCCCTTAGCATGTGCCCTAAGTCTGTGATAAGTATGAATCAGATGTAATGTTGCAAAGCTACATATCCCACCTAGTAAGTAGTTATCACACGTCCGTTATGATGCATGCCCAACAGCTGATGGTCAAATGCACTTTCATGATCTGACCATCGACGACCTGGGGCTGGTCTGGGCTGATGAGCTGAGCGTGGTGAGGCTGATACCGGATGACAAGGGCTGAGCATACCTTATCGACTTTTGGTGATGACCTAGACACATATGTCAATTTGATTTTTCACATGGCAACTGTCCGTGACAACAAAAATCTCGAGAAACCGTCATCGCAAAGATGAAAGAGAACGATTTGGAGCCCTTTTCATCTTACGGCTATCTTGCTCCACAGTTCTGTTCGCTTTACTGGAGTAGGTGGAACACATTAATACAAGTCAGGTGGGCCAAATTAACGCTTGCACTCCTCATCACGTTGTGCTCACCTGTTTCTCCCGGAGTCTCAAGCAAGCTTGTTCACTGGTTCTAGCATCAGTACGCAGCTAGGAGCAATAGATCTGTCGGTAATTGCAGCCGACTGCCCTGTGACGTGAAGTAGGCTGCTAATATATATGGAGCACGATGAAAGACAGACTCCGTCCCCCCCCTTCGTTTGCGCCCCACGATCCGCTATTCGCCTCTGACGACATCAGCGAGGAAAACCATTTTGTGAACTCTACACCCTCGTCTCTTTTCCAACCTGATTCAAGCACCACCCAGCTGGTGCTGGACCGTTATCCATCACAAGAATCATTTGCAGACCGTTCCCAGGTTAATTTCATGAGCAACTACGAAACAAATATTGAGAGGTCTCCACAACGCAGCGGACAGGAAAGCGGCTCACATCCATCTCAAGCCAGCATTACGCAGACAGGGACTCAGAAGCCATTTGTCCACTATCACGAGGATGTAATTTCATCATCCGCTACTGGAAGTTACCTCGGATTTCCTAAATCAGATTCACGTCAGTCTTCGGACGATGAAGATGAGGAAGACGAGTTCGATTGGAGCGGCGACGAGGATCTCAACAATGAAGAAGCCAAGTTCGAAAAGAAAATGGGTGTAAAAATCAAGTCTCGCGGCTGGGGCATTATTAAGTAGGTTTGCCAAGGGCATACTATACCTTTTCCGACCAACACGAACTTTACAGACTAGTCACTCTGCTCTTCTCCTCACTCGTCGGGTCCACCTTCCTTGCGGCAGTCCTAATAACTCCCGCACTCCTTACCCATTTCTTTTGGTACAAGCCACACCCAACGGACTACAGGCATTTTGTCGACATCAATGTCGAGGCTTGGCTCTTCTGGGCAGCAGCTAATGTCGTCATTTCTTGGGCTCTCGCAATGATCATCGACATTATACCTGCCATCATACTTATGGTGATTGCAGTCACATGGGGCCATGTCTCAGAGAGCGTTAGAACGAGGCTCGAGTTGTATGCCTCGACCAAAGATACTATCAAACCCCTCTTCTATGCAGCGTGCGCTTGGCTCAGCTGGATCATTCTCTTCCAGAATATCTTCAAGTTGAATGACTCGTCCAATGCCCAGAATTATGCACCCTACACGGACCGTGTGAGCATCATTCCGTCACTCTTCATGTTCTGAAGCTCATTAAAACACCAGGTCGCTCAAGTAATTGAGTTCCTGTTCTTTTTTACCCTGGTGGTATCCATTCAAAGGATACTCTCTCATGCTATCGGTGCGGTCATCTGATCCGTGCCGAATCATAAGTCTCATTGCTTCCAGCGTTTGCATTCCATAGGACTGCGTATAAGGAACGTCTGGATGGAGTCAAGAAAGCCCTTCGAGTGATAGAAGCTCTTCGCAACTACAAGCCAAAATCATCGGCCCGTCACAAGTTCAATAGCTCCCATCCGATGCTTGCAACCTTCACTGGGCTTAATCCGTTCAGCGACAAAGAACATTACAATACTCTCAGTAGCAGACTGCGCTCAGAGAGCTCCGCACCAAGTGAAGGTGACGAAGCGGATGTAGAGGACGGAGAAAAGCAAAAGACGAACAAGGGAAAAGGGAAGCATCAGCAGCGCAAGTCGACCATCATTACAGCCTCGGAAGATCTTGAGTCTTCAAGTACTACGCCAGAACAATCTGCTTCCATCGCCACAACACCAGTTCCTCACCCCTCAGTCGACAATAATATGACTCACAAATATCCTCCTACCCCTTCCGGCTCGCGTTCTGTTGACCCACACACCGAAGATCCTACCATTGTCGTTCAAGCAGCGAAGGCGCTTAAGACTGCTGTACTACACGATGCCCGCAATATCAAGGGCGCCACTGATGAGCTTGAAGCGTTAGTTCTCAGCGCGAGCTCAACACACGAAGCAAAGGTAGGAGCATTTAGAACCCCGTTGTGTGTACGCTCAAATCAAATTGAACCCAGCGTCTTGCCAGGGCGATATACAGGACTTTCAGAGACCGCCGGCGTACCTACCTCACACCCGAAGACTTCTACCCCGCATTTGCTACGCAGGATGAAGCTAAAGATGCTTTCCGGGTTTTCGACGTAGACGACAATGGTGACATATCGCGGGCTGAGATCAAGTCATCACTGCTTCGTGTGTACAAGGAACGTCGGTTCCTGTGGCGTAGTATGCATGACGTTGGCGCTGCGCTCAAGACTCTCGATCAAATTTTATTACTCTTCGCTCTCGGCATCTTGTTCTTCGTCTCTTTAAGCATTTTCGGTGTCAATGTGGCGCAGTCCTTGACGAGTGTATATTCCCTCGGTCTCGCAGCCAGTTTCGTCTTCAAGAACTCGGCGAGCAATGTCTTTGATGCAATCATGTTCTTGTTTGTAACTCAGTGAGTCGCGTGACTGTATGCGCTTGAGTATCATGATGACCCTCTCGTTTATAGTCCCTTTGATACTGGTGATCGATGCTTCATCGATAGTAAGCCACTGAATCATGGGCTGGGCGTTGCTAATGAAGTCTTCTCTTTCATTTTAGACGAGAATCTAGTTGTGAAGAGGATGGACTTGTTTGCGGTATACCCATTTACCTGGAATGGATGTACAATTCTCATGATACTTTCGTTATCAGACAGTCTTTGCTCGATCAGACGGTACCGAAACATATTACTTCAACAGTCAGCTATTCACGAAGTTCATGTACGTATCCGAGCATTCCTTGTGCACTAGATGATATCTGACAATACCTACAGCACGAACGTCCGCCGTAGTGATGTACGAGCCTCTTGCACCTTCTTTGAATGTCTTGTACTGATTACCCTGGCAGAAAATGGCAGAGTCTTGTACCATCCAAGTTGCTTGGCGTACGCCACAAGAAAAGCTAGACGCGCTTGAGGCAAAGCTGAATACGTGGCTTTCTACTGAGGAGAACAGGTGGTTCCAGCCGACTACGTCGGTTGTATTGCAAAACATTAGTTACCAACGCTATCTTGAGTGCACTGTTGGTATCTCGCACAACTCGTATGTTTGTTTTTCGTATAGGAAAGAGGAACAAAAGCTGATCGTGTTTTTTTCAGGACGTGGCAGTAAGTTGTGGAGAATCTGAGTAGAGTGTAATTTGTTGATGACTTCTTGCAGAGACTGGGGCCTCCGGAATACGCGCAGAACCGCATTCCACGCAGCAGTTCAATATTACTGCCGGGAGCTAGGGATCACCGCATATGAGGCACCTATGCCTATCGCATATGCAGACGCTAACACGCGACAGCATAATGTTCCTCAAGAAGCAGTACTACCCAATATCTTTTCAGATGTTCAGTCTCCTGACCACAACCATTCCCCTGATAGAAGTCGAAAGAGCTTCCTTGGTTTCACACCTCCGCGGGATCAAGGTACTCGTTTGACACGTGCACACACTCGTGTGCACAAAGGCAAGAGTCGCAAAGCAGCTGTGCGGGGAGTGGGTGCAGACGGTGGTGGAAATGGTTGAACTTTATCTTTTCTAATTCTCGACCACATAAGGTGGTTTGTTTGGATACTTCGTTAAACGTATCCCCGACTTGTAGAACGACTATTAAGTCTAAGGGGTGTGTCTCTGAACAGCATTGTCTGTGTTGATAGTGTAATTGAGATCTAGACCGTTTCCTCCTGTTTACACAATATTGTCTATGAGGTTACGGTTCAATTTCCGTCACGCATTGTCACTGCTGCCGCTTTCAGAGTCAGCTTGGCAATCCCTAAGAAATAACCTCAAGTTAATGATTGGTTAGTGTGATGTGGAATATAGTATGGGGCGTAGCTATAATTGTATGGTGCAGGATATGATATAAACTCGATGCTGGTGTGATTCCGCTGCTCATAGGACTCTCGTGATTTGCCTTTTGAGCCATGTCCCAGTCGTCGGCTCCATCACCAAAATTACCGAATCCAGAGATCACCTGATATGTTGAATTTTCTGACACCACCAACCACACCTGCCCATTATATCCGACATTTGACATGCCACCCCGGCACGCTGACGTCAAGCGTGTTATCTGTCAGACATATTTCATTTCGTAGTGTAGCGGTATGCCATATGTCAGATACATTTAGATACATCCATGTATTGTATAGATAAATATAAAACAAAAATGAATGAAAACCACGCAAGTCAAATAGAAAGTACCTAAAGAGCGCCATAGCCTTCTTCAATGAGTATGTCATCATCGAGCACCTCACCGTACTCAGCTATTATCCTGTCCTCGTCATCATCCTCGTCATCATCATCGTCCTCGCCCTCATTCTCATCACCCTCGTCACCCTCTTCAATATCCCCCTCAGTTGTCACAGCCATTGGTTTAGAACTCCGCTATGGCAGCGCTCGGATGACTGTCACCAGCGTTCAATGAACTTCACCATTTCTTAATAAAAATCAGACATTCAACCTCGCAATGAAAACTGCATGATAAAAACATTGATCCAAGTTGTAAATTGAGGGTGGAAGTAAGAATTGAGTGAGATATTCAGGTCGTGACGACTCAGCCGTGAGGCATAGTAGTCTTAGTTTGACTGCTCCAGAATTTGAGTATGGTCCAATCCCCAGCCTGACTCAGATGGACTTAGCGACGATGGAAAGAAGTCATGGTTCAAATATGGAGTATCGGAGCAGTTCTAGTTAGTATCCATTCAATGATACAACCTTTGTTTACTTACATTCCATTTTTATAGGTCTATCACGTTCCTCACTAGATGCCCAACCCTCAAGGAAGAAATGGGCTCGTAGGTACATTGATGCCAGCGCTAGCAGCTCTCGCAAATTTAATGCATAAGTTGCAGCTCGTTTATTCCCCAAGTGAGTAGTATATTCCCGAGAGGAAAGCTTGCGCAAGACAACACAATGACGGGATGTTTCAAAAAATGCAAGATGATATTGTGAGTAATAGAGGGCATCATAATAACAAGAATAATGCTTCACATCATGGGGCTCGTTGAAAGGAGGACAGTGTCCTTCATCGAGAACACGAGCCAAACAGCAGGGCAACTTTGTAAGAAATACCCTAAACATGCATGAGCTATATGAAACAGTGAGTCGAGACGGAAATAAACTTACATATATGATACGCCTGTTCGTGCTCAAGTCAATGACTACCATAGGAATGGAACGAAAGAATGTCAACAGCAGTGGCTAGTGCTCACAACTTTTTCCCACTGACTAAGCTAACTCAAATATTCCCATGGGTGCATTTGCAGAGGAATATTGATTATTTGCATCATGACAGAACCCTCTTCCACATTCATGGAGTCAAGGACTTTCAGTATCGCAGGCTTACAATCTCGCTGTTTCGTTGATTATTTATGTAATGGTATATGCAGAGTCTGTTACTACCTTGTATTTATGGGAGCAGTTATGAAATCACGTGCATATTTTGTGCTGTTTAGTGTGATATATCACGCGTCACGCTCCATCGTGATAGACCTTGCTCCGCAAGGTAATGCCATGTACAAGTTCAATACTTTCCAATAGGAGTCGCTCGATGGTTTATCTTCATTGATCTTAGTGAATCGTAAAACTACCTCTGGCACAACTGGCACCTATCAATTTCAAACTCCTCGCTCCGCCCTGCCACGCCACTGGCTACACCACTTAAGCATCCGTGGTAGTATATGTCAGGCTGGTCATGAGCCTATGCAGAGTCATGATGTCTCTGAGCTGATGATCTACTAGGCAAGGGAAGCTTTGTATGCCCATGCTGTCCTCTGTTATTCTATGCCTGACATTCTCTTAGGGATGGGTGTACAAGGCCACTCGAGTAGTCACTGGTCAGATCATGGCCGTCAAGAAATCCCGAGCATCTCTCGCACTCAAAACCACCCCTTAAATCATGAGCGACGGGTTCTGCAGCGTCTGCAGGGGCACCCTTCCATTCCAACAGTCTTCGCCTATGGTCGATTGGAGTATTTCGACTATCTTTCTATGCATCGGGATGAACCTTGATGAGGTACGGGCATGCCGTTCTCTACCTGCAGCAAACACCTTAGTGGTTGTTGATCAGATGGTATGTAGTATGGGTCCATTAGTAGGCTCATGGTGACCTTGCGCTAGATCTCAGCTCTCGAACACATACACGCGAACAAACTTGTCCACTGCGACATAAAACCTGGGAACATACTCCTCCACCCAACCCAACCCAACCCATTACATACACTTTCATCCGATGTGCCCTGCCCCTTCTGAGTCTCTGGACTTCCCCGCGTATTGTATCATCTTCAAGATAGACTGGATGGACTCGGCTGGTAAGCGAGTCTCGGCTACCTGAGCCTAGTAGAAACGATCAATTACAGATTATAACAATATTGAATGAACATACACTTGTCCCCTCAGGATAATATTTGATTGGTTCGAGCAACACATAGGACAGACTGTCACCCTCGTGCTCAATCGGTACTGCTTGATGACCCCCAAGGGCCTGGGGTGCTGATCCCAAGGGGCACCATTGCATCCTGTCATCTATCCTTCCTGCTTCTAGTTGTTCTGTCAAGGTTAAGCCATTGAATGTGGTCATTGTAATGACATTCAAAAAATGTCCACCCTGATCCACCTACTTGACATTCATAAGTGTTTGAGGGAATATGATAAGTGCACTCACTTCAAGAACTACTGCAAGCTTGTTGACAGGTTTACCTCTACTGATACTCTTCGCTGTTGTGCCTAGCTTCATGCCTTCAACTGTCTTTGTTGCAATGGGAACAACTATGGACGGTGTGCTACACCAAATGATATTGCCAACAGTGATGGCATCAAGCGCAACTGGAGTCAGCGGCATGTTGGATTGAAGAAGGTGTCGACCTGGTCGCAACGATGTAAAAGTACGAACGGAAACACTTAGCTAATGGGACCGGAGGATCAACATGCGGTGGAGTTCATATGGTGCAGAAGCGAGAAGTCCAGGAAGTCAAGAAGTAAGTAAAACATACGTGTGGCATCGAAGGTGCAAGATAACAATAGTGCAAGAATGGTAATACTGAAGCCAACACACCCCCTTGCCAAGATGCTACTCGCGTGTCTCTAATTGTAGCCCTGCTACATGCTTGATGAACAAAGGACGTGGCAACGCCTTCGTCAGGATGTCTGCAACATTTTGGCAGCTGCATATAGTGATGCGGTGTCTTGTTACTTAAGGGTCTTATATGAAAGTTGTGTATAATGACAACACAATTATACACGGTGAAGACTTCTTGCCAGTCCTTAATTCCACGGTCTCCGACTTTTCTACTTCATGGGAGGTAATGTGGTGAGTTCTTGGGAGGATTTAGTTTGTTGTCCTCTTCTTGTGTAGTCTTATACGAAGTTGTTGTGGAATGTTCTGTGTTCTGGATAAATTCGTTAGGTTTGTTTCAGCCTAGTAGGTTGTGTTTCAACCTATGAAAGTCTGTTTCAACTTTGTCGTCCTTAGATGTGTCTCACTTTCCGTTGAAAGGGAGAGTCTTATGAATACACATAAAGCTTAGAATGAGAGCTGTTCAATGGTTATATAGTCAACCCCTGTAAGGTAGTATATAACCTAGAGTAGAATAACAATAATGAAAGTTATATAGTCGACCCCTGTAAGGTAGTATATAACTTTAGAATAGATAATGATATCTTAGATTACCTCAAGGCACTTATATTGGCCTGCACTTTAAGTCTTAGTGGTCTCACATGGTTTGAGATAAGAGTCAAGTGGGAGGATTGTATTTCATGGGTGAAAATGGGGTCCTTTTATACCTTTTGGGAACCCCCTTACTAAGCATGATTAATCAGATGGATTGGTAAGAATGTGGCTTACAAACCAGGTGATGAATCAGCTTATTACTAAGTACATTACAAATACAGTGTAATCTTACAAAGAAATTAGAAACCATGACAAACCATGACTAAACATGTTGAGTCATGTTAAATGTTGTTACAAAGCATGGCCAATCATGACTAAACATGTTGAGTCAGCTTAAATAATGTTACAAACCAGAATATTTCCCAGTCACATGATGTGATGACAAATAAAAGCTGGTGGCTGAAAGAAGCCAAATAAAAATAAACAGTCAGAAATAAATAGAGATACAAAACTTGGTGGCTGAAAGAAGCCAAATAAAAATAAACAATGAGAAATAAACAGAAGGTCACATGCTTGATACAAATACAAGGTAAAATAAGCCTGTAAAGTGAGAAATAAAAAACAAGACAATGAAATAAAGGAAAAATAGAGAGGTAACTTAGTGACAAAGGGCTAGACAGTCTCTCATATCTTCCTTATCACTCTCTATATATATCTGACATAGTATGAATCACATACCATGCATGACAGCGGAAGTCCGGTTCAGTCCGGTTCAAGAGAAAATTTTGCAAACACCGAACACGACTGCACATTCGGTTCAGCTGCTAAGCTGAACGTTGGACCAGACATCCTCGAACGCATTCTGCCAAGAAACTTCGTAATAGGCCCTAAGTCCTTGATCCCAAAGCGGTGAGCGATTCGGCCTTTGACGTGCACGAGGAAAGGTTTCGAGTTAGAGGTCCCCATTCCGTCATCGACATGCCATCCTACAATGCAGAGGATATGACCGGTGGAAGGGGTGGACTTGTCGTATAGGCAGATGGCGTGATCAACAGCACAGCGAGTGCTGCCATGAAACAGACAGAGGCGGTCTTGATGACTGATGCGAACCTCCGTGGTCTCCTTCATCTTTGTCAGAATCATGGCACTAATCTCCTCCGGAGCAAATTCCATCCCAAGTCCAGGCAAATGAGTCGAAAACAGTGTTAGTTGACAGATTTGAATGGGAACTGATTTCAAGTCGTCCACTTTTGACAGGCAAATGAGACGGGCGTAGCTATTTTGACGCGGATGTGACACGGCACTGATGTGGCACTGATGAGCCTTGATGCGGCACTAACGATCCTTGACACGGCCACTGACACGCCCGATGTTTAACGGGTGGACATTCTTCGACTGGCAGAGAAGGAACTACAGTCTTGGATAGCTCGTCTGCAGACTCCAAAGATGTAGCATCGGAGTTATCACTGAATAAGGGGCCATGCTGTCAATCACATAAGTTAGATATCTATCAAACGGAGCAGGTAATGTCTTCCTCACTTCAAATTCACTCTCACTATAATCTCTTGCAGAAACCCATCCATCAGGAATTCTGAGATACACATTCCATCGCCTATGATGTTGGCCAGCATCTAAACCCACTGCTGGTTGCCTGCAGGTCCTGCTTCTTCGGAATGTGATAATAAGGGTTTCTTCTCGAGCCCAGAGGAGACAAACGAAAGAATGCTTAGTAAAATAAATTTATTACTGCCTATGGACAATTACAGTGTACGACGTCTAATTCTGTCAGGATGAAAAGGAACACTGTTAGAATATCAAATATTATGACAGATCTAAAAAAATATACCTAAGTTATACGGACAGTGTGACAGTTAAGGTGGTGAGGTTTGATGTGGCATGTGGAGGTGGTGAGGTCTGACGCTAGACTTGTAACCAGTCCTTACTATGTCTGATATGTCCGTGGTAATAAGCCAGGCTGGTCACGAGCCTAGGACTGACACGCAAGATGCATACTAGTGGTATGAACACAGAGGACAAGCACTGTAAATTTGGTGAGAGGTGAATACAGTATTGGACGTTAGGACTGAAGGACGAGTCTCAGCATGTTAGGAAGAACTGCTAAGTATATTCACAGTACCTGAAGGACGAGTCTACAATAAGAGTATGATGAGAAATGAACAAGAAACATAAACACAACGTGAAACATACCTCAGCATGTTAGGAAGAACTGCTGAGGTGTAAATAAACTAAAACAACGAAATTATAAGCTACAGTACTGACGCCGGAATGCCAAAGATAATGAAAGAGGAAACATGACGAAGCGATGACGAAGCTGATTCCAACACACCCCCTCAACGAGACAGCACTTCCAACAACACCCTGGAAAGACAGCCACCCCCATCATTGAGTCACAAGTGCCAGTCCTGCGCGATGGTGAATGAATAATGGGTGTCACTGCGGAAACGAGAAAATAGTCGGGCCAGATTAGACAAGGAATAGAACCTATAACAGGACAGTAACACAATGTAAGAAAATAGATGTTTCGCCAAGAGTTAGAATCAGGAAAGGTACATTTGCGGCACACAAACTGGACACCGGAAACAAAGGATTTACGGGCTCTCCATAGGTGTGCAATAGTCTAATCCGACATCGGAATTTAGGGATTTGCACGTCGAGTTTACTTCTGAATAGAATAGGAAACAAGTCTGATTATTATCTGATTATACATATGTTGTACATGTGCTACCCATGCTTCCTAGGATCCTCCATGCAGCTCTGGATTTTCTCTTGCTTCCTCCCCACAGCTCAATGCTGCCCACTAGTAACACCATGTATCCTGGACATGGACAGCGACAGCCTAGTAGGGCTCCCAATGACCCGCAAAACCAGTTTAATCCAGCGATACACCATGGAACTGAGCCGGAGCCTTACAGTAACCAGTTCAATCCTGGAGATTCCTCCCTCAGCCTTCCGAACCATGGCTTGCCCCGGCGTGACGAATTTTTTAGTGCTGGGATGGGGGGACAACAGGATGGACCTGTTACACAAACCGTAATTAGTCCAATAGTAACACAACTCGATAAAAACTCACTTGTAATCATGTAGCCTGCGCCTGGATCCTTTCAGCGGCACCTGCAGGATGCTCCACTGTATCCCTACCGAGCTGCAGTGACTCCGCATGCTGTATGTCTTCTGGCTACGAGAAATATTGGTATCAGCTCTAATTTGTCATTTAAGGGAGGAACATCGCACCTAGGTCAGACTCCGACACCATTCACTGGAAGCCAGCCGTCATCTTGAGGACAGTCCGTGGGTCCAGTGACGCAGCACGGGACTCCATTGGATGGCTATACTCAGCCCCAGAACTACGGCAACCAATCATTCTATTCAATGCATCAGCGTCAAATGGGACATCATAGCGGCACACCTCATAACAATCTTGATACCCCCGTAGATCACTCGTCCTTGAATTCAACTGTAGCTCGTCTTGTATCTGAAGTGCAAAACCTGAAGGACGTCACTCAGAACCTGCTGTTTTCCAATAATGAGCTTCAGCAATCGAACGACTCACTCAAGGCACGCATTCAGGTAAATGAAGAAGCCGTCGAGGAGATCTTGAAGACCAACAGCAACAGGAAAAAAGTTGGCAACAGAAACGTATCGAATTCACATGCAGCCTTGAAAGTAAGCTCATCAACCAGACTACACGACGATCAATAGACTTACTATGCATGTACAGCCAATAATCCACCCTTACTTTTTTGAACTTTGTGATATTGATCCGTGCCTCAGCAAATCAAAGCGCATAAAGCTGTTGGGAGCTGTCAAACCTTTGGGTAATGGGGAACCTCACGAGGCAGTATCTACCAAGATAGTTTGGCACCTGAACTGGCTTGGTAACGTTGATGATGATGTCAATGCACTGTACATCAAGGAGATCGTCAACCTGGTATGGGAAAATGAGAAGGTACAAAATATTCAATTTGATTGATATCAATAAGACTCACATCACTGTTTAGGCGCGCCGCGAGAATCCTAACGCCAAGCATGAGATCGCTAATGAAGACTATGACCTCACTATCATCACCGAGTGCGTGAAAACGTACTTTCGAAACATTCATAAGCAAGCAAGCGACCAGGTCAACGACGATAAGGCAGCCAAAGCTCTGGAACGCAAAGATAGATTGCGACAGCGTTCACGTCGTCAAGCAGTGAGTCTCTCATTTAATGATCAGATGTCAGTCACTTACATGATGTTAGATCACAAAATCACGCTGTCAAGCTGCGTTGATCTATGAGACTCAATCAGGGAACAAAGGAGCCGTTGCGATGATAGATACTGACTTTGCTTCTGACATCCTTTCCTATGATTCTGAGGGGGATCTTTCTGCAGACACACTATCCAGGTGGGAGAGAGCGAAGCTTGCGAAACTGGCATTTTATGTAGAAGGTTCAAAATGGCGATCTGTTGATGTAAGTCAGCGTCATGGTGTATCTGCAAATAAAAACACGTGCTCATCTAAATATACAGTATGTTGCCTTTCTCCGCTGGTTGTCTTTGCGCAATATGCAGAAGAACGAGGAGCACAACGAGCCTGATACGGACGCAGCAGATGACACCACTCGGCCACCAGCTAACAAGCATCGCAGAACAGATGCGCAGAAGCATCGCAAGAAAGTCTTTGACTTAGCGCCAGCAAAGATGAATGACAACAAGCCAAAGTCACATAAGAAAAATGTACCATTCAAATCTATGGTATCTGCAGTCTGGGCTCGTGATCACGCCGATGATACATTTCTTGATGGTACTGAATGGCTGACGGGCTTTTACAAGAACATAGGCCAGGGTGTATTGATAAAAGAAGACGAGGAGTACTTGGGAGAACTTCAGAAGTGGCACGACGAAGAGATGGATGCTGATGAGATGGTGGTTTGAGCTACAAGATGATTTTGGTCACATTCAAGTCGTTTTACTGTGTATAATGCATTACCCAGTCAATTTATCTTGTTCAAGAAGCCTTTGACGTACCTTGGCAAGATTGATAGTTGCCCATACCTTTGTCTTTTCGACACTGATGGACACAGTAGTCATTGCTAACTGACCATTAATCCAGTCAGGATCAATGAGATGCGGCAACTGAACTTCATCTTCCAGGTACTCTCCAAGTGTCCACAGCCGCACACTCACAGACTCGGCACTGAAGATAGCGTTTTTTAACTCATAAATGAATAGATGTCAAATGGTACACTCACAACTTATTCCATACCATTCCTGCATCACCCTGCCATGGTTTGAACCAACACATGCGCGCAAACCAAAGTGATTGCACATGTTCACGCCAAGACTGATCAACCTGGAAAATTTCCAAGACCTCGCCGTGTAGATGAATAGGATTGTCAGCGGGGATAATGACATGAACAAAGGAAGAGCGGTTTGATCCGACAGTACGAGAGGCATAGTAGCACTTCCCCTTGATGACCACATAGTCAAAAAAAATAGCAGTGCGATCAAGTGGGAGGCTGTGAGGGACAACAGGGCGATCACAGAGGCAGTGAACTGGTGCCAGAGGATAGCGGAAGCAAAGTGTTTGAGCAAGTAGTCGATAAGTATCTGTCGTCATCAATGTCTTCTGATGGCGGGGACTCAAGGCATAGGATTGACCAGCTGATTGTTTATAATATTAATTTCTGCACTATACACGAGGAAAGCAAGACTCACCATCGGCGTTTACATCATCAAGGTCTTTGGATAGCACAGTCAAGCCAGCGACTGTACCTCGTTCTTCATTTGAGGCTTTCAGCATGATTTCTGCAACCGTGCATGGAAGTGATGTCTTGCTGTGATTGAGTAAAGAAAAAGTCTGAAAGTATGGAATATTGTAGTAAGTTGCGAAAGTATAACAAAATAGACCATTACCATCCGTCCTATGTGACACGTCCTCTGAAACTCGGTGAAGAATGTTGTCTCCAGCTCACCATTTGCATGGTTATTGGTCTTGAATGATTTCAGGACTTTATTCAGCCATTCGAAAAGGAAAGTCCAAAAATCATGAAGAGGGCTGAAATTGCGAGTGCATTCAACAACATGTGTAGCGTAGTGGTGATTAGGTTTAATCACTGCAGAGCCATATAACTTTGAAATAAGAGACATTAGCAGAGACTTTGGTAAAGGTAGAGAGACTTACGTTGATGAGCTCCGAACAATATTCACGAAGGAGGCGGTCCGCATGGTCAAGTTCATGATCGCAGATTTGATGTTTGATTAATATTCGGAGTGCAGCAGACAACTTCAAGAAGTTTGCAGGATCGTCGGGGTGAAGGGAGAATTTGATGTTAGTGGGTTCAGAATCTCCATCGTCTGGCTCTTGGTCGAGAAACTGAGCTGTTGCATTTGATGTTGGTGGTGGCTGGGATCGGGGATGACCTTCAGGCAGACCTTCGACATTTTGCTCAGTGGCTTTCCGTTTGCCCTTCGAATAATCAGCGACAAATCAGATACACATTGAACTCATACCTTTCTCTGAACAGCCTTGGCCTTTTTCTTGGCAGCAAGTCGTGCCTTCTCAGCCTGTTTGATAGCTGCGAGTCGTAGCTTCTCCTGGGTTTTGGCCTCGGCTGCAGCAACCTTGTCCCTGGCTATGCGAGCTTTCTCAGCTTCGAAAGCTTCCTTACCACGTTTTTTGGCCTCTGCAAGTGCGTTCCTGTCGTCAAGTTTGCGAGTAGCATCTGCTTCCTTTTTGTTCTCCAATTTCTGTATCATAGCGACTCGCTGATACAGAATTTGGTCATCACCGTCAGATGGTAGACAGGTAGACCACAACTGAGGTATCTATGAAGTATTTCAGCTACTGCGCTGGCACATAGATAAACAGTATAGATAAACTTACAATTATTGGACCGTAAGCGGTTGCAAGAAGGAGCCATTGATCCGCAGTCAAAGAACCTCCTGACGGCATCCCTATATCTGTGGGCAGTCGGCCACATGATCCAGGAACAATGAACTTAATATGACCGTACTAGTTAGTAGGACCATAGGCAGAGATACTGAAAACATGTACATCAGCAAGCATCTCATGCAGCGTCTGGAGTTCATGTGTAGGTCGAAGTATCTTACTTTGGACCCAGATATTGTAGAAGTGGGTCTTTACGAGGCCTGATCATGCATCAAACAAATGTAATGTGCAATGAGAATGTGCTTACCGAGAAACAAATTATGCATAGGGTCAATAATTACCTGTTCAACGATGTTGAAGTAGGGAAGTCTAGATAGTTGCGTGTATCTGGTCGCAAATTCCTTGACAAAATTCTTGCAAGCATTAGCGGTAGTGAGATTACGATATCATTCTCCCAGTTCACGATGCTCTTCGTTTGTCCGAGCTTTAAATGCTGGGCAGGTCACTGATTTAGCATAGAATCAATACAAGAGAGTTACTTACCTCCGTCAGTAAAGGCTGATGGTTTGTCTTTGTTGGCAATGTTGATCCAGCACGCTGTACAGAAGTGAGTATGTGAATGTGAAGCAAAGCCCCCAATCTTATGCGCAGCAGGCTTATCACAGATGACGGCCACCAAAATGACATGAACAAGTTGTCCTATGATGAAGATACAAAGTTGGTGAATGAGAGGTGACCGAAACATTTGCAAGTGGGGGGACACACCTTGAGGACATGATTCAGTAGGTACTTTGATGCCGTCTTTCCATAATCGAAGGAGGTCTGAAACGATTGGGCGGAGAAACCGTTGGATTTGATCTGGATTCTGTTCCTTGGGGCCAGGGAGAATACTGGTGCACATCAAATTAGATGTGCGATACCTATAGACATGTTAGATGGTGTTGTACAATCAAATCGTCCTGCTGAGAACTCACCGATATTCTGGTGGAAGGTTGCAGATGGAAAAGGAAGTCGGACACAATGAATGTGATGGCGCTATATTACTTCGTATATATGAGAACCTTATTGATTGAAAGTCAGCGCAAACCAAAACAAGGAACATGTTGAAAGCTCACCAGTCGACACCAAGATTCACACCGATACATAGTTCTCCATCTGGACCAGCTTTTTTATGGGGAAGGTTCGAAAAAAAAAGTTTACCATCCGGTGCCTTCAGTTTAGTCTTGCATACACTGCCGTTGAATATATCAATGTACTGATTTGGAGCTCGTGGCTTAGAACACCAGCCATCAAGGAGAGATTCGAGGCCCAGAACTTTGAGTAGTGACTTGATCTGATCTGAGAGCGGGAGGTAAGGGTATTTGATGAGTGGTGACTTGAGGGAGTGCTGGTTGCCGCATGCAGTCTTGTCAGGTAGGAAGAGGTCCTCATTGCACAAGGTACATTGATCATGAGAATGCGGGGAGCATGCAGGTGGAAACACGTTACAACACGATGGACAAACAGGGAGAGTATATATAGGTTTGTCGACGCCGAGTATGCGATTGCTGGATTGCAGGGTGACAAATGGAGGTTCGATATTGGGTGAAAGGGTGAGTAGAATACATGCGAAGATGGCCAGCAGTGCGTTGCATACAACTTTTGGGAGGTGGAACTGTAGGTGCAGCCATGACACGACTGTGTATATTGAGACAAGGTGACCTGGGAGATGCATGATATCGGTTGTGTCTTCTGCATAAAGTCCATCTGCAATAAAGAAAGGATCGGGATCATCTTCAGCAGGTTGAGCTTCGCCTAGTATGTCCTGGTACTTGTCAACGTCTTCAAGAGGATTTGCATCAGGATCGAGGTCCTGATCAAGATCTGGATTTTCTTCAGTGTTTTTTATGGCCTGCTGGAGCTGGTATTGGAGTTCATGCTCTTCTTGATCTGGTGGGAGATTGTGGGCATCATGGGGAGTCAAAGGACGCGAGCCAGCAGCTGTAGCCGCATTGTATCTGTCGAAATGGTCAATGGCAGCAAGCAAGGTCTCAGGACTCCAAATGTTGCGGCCAAGATAGGGCAATGGATCCCCTGGTTTCACAGAGCCAAGGTCCTCAGGCTCAAGAAACCCAGTGTCCAGCAGCGCGTCATCCAAATCCGGAGGGAAGTCGTAAAACTCAATGTTTGGAGATATTGAAGCTGGAGTTTCGTGTAACAGAACTGCGAACCCTCACAGAACGGGTCCAGCATTTTCACGAGCACCTAGGATGATGCGTTCACCGACACGCTTGAAGTTACCCTGTTCAGAAGTAGTTCGGTTGCATAGATCTGCACACTCATGTGCACAAGCAGTGTGTGCTGGGACGAGAGCTCCATGACAGTTGTTTGTTTTGCAGTGGCAGCGGACAGTAGGCATGTTGGCGACAACCTAGTCAGAAACTTGCGAGTGTTGCAATATAGTGGGGTCACGTGAATGCATCGCAGATGTCTCATGACAGAAACCACGCTCCTACTTTACAACTAAAAGTCTATCTTATGCTACTAGTATTCATCAAATGCGGGATTTTCTTTTTTTTTCTGGGGCCAAAGTCAGCAAATAGTGGAGAGTACATAGAAAATAATCTATTACATACCGTGTTGTACCAGCGATAAAATTCTGCTAGTGTGGCAGGCTCATCTTTAGTCTCCGGTTCTGACTCTGGTTCTGTTTCGCTATCATCAACTAGCAGCCCAGTACTAACAAGCGCTTGAGCACTAGTATGTTTCTAAAAGATGTGCTATTCGGTAATGCAAATGAAGATGACCGAGAAAACTCACAAGATCTTCAGCACCCAGCTCCGACTCAGGTTCGGTCACACTATCATCCACCACTGGAGGACCTGCCTCAACAGCGCCCAACCAATTGCTTAATGCTCCTGGCACCTCGGTGTGTATGCCACTGATGTCGGGACCCTTGACAGTACCTGCTTGTGGGCTTAGCATCTGGAGAGGCTTTCAGATAGATATTTCAATGGTCTGCAAAGAAAATTAGTTGGCATCAGTTTATTTGCGCAAGGTACTTACTACGGGTCCTGGTGTTCTGCACTCGAAAGTGAATTTAAATGTTTTCACATCCACGGGCAGCTCGAGCTTAATTGCATCGCAGGCTGCCATAGCGCAAGTAGTAAATACAAGCTGTAACACGGGACTTAAAGAAATTTTTGAAAAACCTACTTTGCTTTAAGTACAACTTAAACAGATGTCGAAAGGTTAGATTTCCGGGGCTGGTTTGTGGTTGAATAGCATGTATTTGAAGAGAATAAACGGAGGTCGGAAAAGATGTGTTAACGAAGTTGGAAAAGCGTTTGTTTACTCATGTTGCTTCAGACCGAGCGAACAAAATTTGTGACATGTCGGATTTTTGTCTGATTATAAGCTAGGTACTTTTAGAGTCGTATTATACGCGCTGTCTCCCTCTGATTAGGGTCCGACTATTTTCTCGTTTCTGCAGTGTGTGGGAGTGCCTTTGTAAAGATGTCGGCGACGTTTTTGTGAGTCGAGAGCCAGATGGGTAGGAAACTTCCTTCTTCGATGTGACGTCAGATAAAATGATAATGAAGGTCGATGTGTTTGGTACGAATGTGGTTGGCAGCGTCCTTTGACAAGGCGATGGCCCCGGCGTTGTCGGCGAATAGCTGAAGGGGCAGTGCGAGAGGGATCTGAATACACTCGAAGAAGGACTTCAACCATAGGCCGTCTTGGATCCTGGCCGTGAGAGCCATGTATTTAGTGCTGCTGCGGTCCGGTTCTGGACAGTTCTGTCCACGGTTCTGTTGTCAGCCCGAACCGGACCAGAAATCAGTTCTCGGTTCTAGGTCCTGCTGAACCATTCTATTTTGGTTCGCCCTTACCGAACTGTTCCACACCCTTCTCAACTCTGACTTCGATGTCACTTCGACGTTGACCAAACTTCAAGATTTGCACTCTACCCTTCTGCCTTTAGCCTTTTTGAAGGTACATACTAACTAATCCAAATTTTGATTCTCTCACACACTGACATTTGTTCAAATATGTCGCAGATATATGTTTCCTTGAGTCTGCACAACAATTATGATCTTCCAACTCTTTGCTTCAAACGATCTCCTTGGATTCCAATGTTCTGGGACGCGCAGGAGTTTTCTCCCTATTCTATGTATAAAAAAAGATGATGGCAGCAAAATTGTGAGTTGTCTTGTTGAAAATGTCCTGTGCTCTCAATCCTGATGGCTCCCTCAAGGATGCGTCTGACATCAAGTTTTACAATGATCCTGACGACGATATACCCTTGCCCAATGTCCCATCATCAAGCAACACTTTCCCTGTTCTACTCAAGGCTGGATGCACCCCAGCCATTGTTGTAGCTGGTTCTCGGCGCTCTGGCCGCCCTTCAAAGCCGTCGGCTCGCATTCGTGATGCTGACAATGCCTGTGGGCTGTCAGCATCAGGCTCCAGCACGAGGAAATGTGCTTTGTCAAGCGCTACAGACCCTCCAGTGCCCATCAAAAAAGCCACTATGCGCATCCTATCTCCTCCTGACACTGATGATGAAGACATCCCTTCTCCTCTTGATCCAGCATCCTCCGACGAGCTGATCCCCCAACCAGACGAGGACGAGGACACTGATGAAGTGAAGTCTGAGAATGGAGGCGCGACTCAAACTGTACGTACCTCTCTCATTGTCCCGAATGTCTTCCTTGGCTGACACTTGTATTTAGGTTACGAAAAGTGAACGTACAGCAGATATTTGGACTATATTCAGTCATATTCCTGACGGGTGGGTTTGTACCCTGTGCAAGTAAGTTGTTTGTTTATTTTTCAATCTCTTTTTTGACATGTTTGCACAAGGGACGCTGGTGAACCAGCACACAAGAACATGTTTCACGGAGGGACTTCAACACTGCGAACACATATAGTTTGCTACAAATGGACCCACTTTCGAGTCTACAAGGAGTGTTGTGATGCTGCAGCCATTACCATGCACTCTCGTGCGATTCCGCCTGGCGAAGACCTTACTGCGACACAGCAAACTCTTGATGGCAGCCTGGTTTCAAAACCGGCTGTATTTATGAAGGAGGGGCTAATGGAATATATAATGGAGCTCATCATGACGGAAGATGAGGTGCATTTTTTTTTTGTAATTTGTGTTGAGGTTTATTCACATCATGGCAGGCAATCCAACTAGTTGACAAGCCAGCTTTTCGATGTTTGCTGTTGTACGCTCGATCGTCCCTGTCTGAGAAAGATATCCCACATCGCACTAAATTGACTGACACAATCAAGTCTCGAGCAATCTCCATTGTCGAAAGGATCAAGGAGCATCTTGCAGTAAGTTTTTCTCTGCTTATATTATTAACTGTTTCATTAAGCAGTTTTGGTAGTATGTTGACAGCGCTGTGTCTATGACATTTGACTCATGGACGTCTATCATCGGCGAGCCTTTTTTTTCAGTGACTGGCCATTATATTTGGAACCCTCCTGATAAGCCGCAACACTGGGAGTTGAAACGTGAGCAGCTTGATTTCAGCCGTGTTGATGGTAACCATAGTGGCCAGAACATTGGCTGCATCCTTGTCGAGACAATAGATAGGTACAACATTCGCAAGAAGGTATGTTTTTCATGTTTTGTTCTAGCAATGTTCTAACTTTACTTTATACAGGTTGGCTGGATGACATTGGATAACACCTCGAACAACGACACCGCCATGAAAGAAGTGGCGAGGGTCTTGAATGAGGACGGCCATGATTGGCTTCCAGGTCCTCACCGCATTCGGTGTCAGGAACACATCCTCAATCTTGCTGCGCAACACTTTGTGGATGCAGTCGCACCCACCCCTCAAGCCACCTTACTCAAGAAAATCTGTCATGCTATGGATAACGGTGATGATGCTGACATAGACAGTTTAACTCAGCAGCTGGCTGCATTGGAATCCGATCCTGAGGCTGCAACTGAGGATGGATTCAATGTGGCAGATGCTGTCGGCAAAGCGCTCGCTCTCATTGAACAGGTGAGGTCCTTTTTTATTTTTGAGTTGTTTTGTGACATGAAAATTATAGATTTGCAAATCGCCACAAGCCAGGGCGTTCTTTCAAAAGTCTTGCGAGGAAGAGGGAATCCCCATTCGCGAGCTTTTGGCCTGGGTGAGAACATGCTGGGCATCTTTGTTTAAGTCCCTTGAACGCTTCTTGTCTCTTCGCCTGGTAAGTGAGACATATAGTCACATGTACAAAGATTTAATGTCTTCGATTTTTTCAGGCTGTCAATCATTTCACACTTCTTGCTGTTGACAGTCACAAAGTCCCGATGTTGCGCAATAAATTATATGGAGACTTCAAGCTTGATCAAGCCGACTGGAAGAAGTTACGACTAGTGCACAATGTTCTCAAGGTAATTTTTATTTATTTGTTCGTCTGTTTATTTGTTAACTTATGATGACCGCAGGAGCCTGCGACTGCGCAGCAGTCATTCTCTTCGGCCACACACCCAACGGCCTGGTAAACCATACCCACACTCAAGTGTCTTGCTGACACATGGTGGACAATGGCAAATGATCCAGAATACACAGCAATCGCTGATGCGATTCAGAAAGGCCTCAAGAACGTCAATAAGTACTATGAGAAAATGAGCGACTCAGATGTTTATTTCATCTGCCTGGGTGAGTTTCATTACTTTTTAGTGCATTTCTGAATCTGACATGACTATAGTGCTGGATCCCAACTACAAGTTGGCGTATGTCAAGAGCCATTGGACTGATACTAAGGTTGCAAGTGGGAGAGCGCATCTTCAAGTTGTGGTAAGTGTTATTTAATTGATTTATTCCACCAGTAGCTGATGAGTATGTACATTGTAGTTCAACAAGTACTACAAGGCTCCTCTGCTGCCGCATGCCACAGAACAAGCTACTGTTCCACTGAAGGTCTCATGGGCCATTCAGTATGGCAAATCCTGGATGTGTGATGCTGTCATCGCACATAAAGCCGCAGAACATCGCACGTGTGATCACTATCATGAACTCACCTCATATCTCAATTTGCCATTGGAGGAGACAAATGATGTTGTGGCATGGTGGGGGGTGAGTTTATTTTTTTGTTTAACACATTCTCAGCTCACATTATTTCATTAGCTGCACTCCCTACAGTATCCAACACTCGCTCATATTGCATGCGATTATCTACCAATTCAAGGTAGTGCTGTTTCCTCTGAGCATGCTTTCTCTAGCGGGGGTATCATGTCAACCCTGCGCCGCAATTCTCTGGCACCTTCCACCTTCTCTGCACTACAGCTAATGAAGGCCGCTTACCGGAATGGACATCTTTCAGTGGCTATGGAGGCAGAGGAGTATGTAGCTTAGACTAGTCACTCAATGTGTAGACTAGTATTTCGTTTATTATAATGTTTTTTTATGCTCCCCACAGAAAATTTTGGGTCTGGTTCAGGTTTGGACCCCAAAAAAACTGAACCGGACCATAGAGAACTGTTCTCTATGGTCTGGTTCTTGGTTCGGATATTTTGCAGAACTGAACCGATGGTCTGGTTCTCGGCTCTCATCTAGGACCCTCCGAACCAGACCACGGCAGCACTACATGTATTCAGCTTCCGTCGATGATAAAGCATGAGTGACTTGTTTCTTTGTGGAGTGAGAGATTGGGCCACCGTTGAAACACCAGGCATAGCCTGACACTGAGACTCAATCAGCAGGGCATGACGCCCAGTCAGAATCGCTGTACCCGTGCAGGTCAGGATTAATGCCGGCGCCCCCATAGTGAGTCCGCATATTGATAGTTCCCATGAGATATCGGAGAACATGTTTTGCAGCGGAGTAATGACAAGCTTCCAGGGAGGCATTGTGTTGTGCGAGGCGCATGACAGTGTGTGCAATGTCTGGGCGAGTGTACACCGCAAGGTATAAGAGTTCACCCACGAGCTTGCGGAACTCGATTCCCAGGTCATCTATGTGAGGGTGCATGTCAGTTGGACGTCCGAATGGAAAATTTGGGTCCATTGGCAGTGCAACTGTGTTGCATTGCATCATGCTGTGTTCTTCCAGTAAGAATAGGATATAATCCTCCTGGTGCATCCATAACTCCCATGTCTGTCAGTCTCTGACGGACTGAATGCCCAAGTACTTAGTGACTGGTCTGAGATCTGAGATGCCGAAACACTTAGTGATTGCGTTCTTCGTTTGATCAAGGAAGCGGCGATTGTTTGATCCAGCAAGACCATCATCAACGTGCCAGGCTATGATGCAGATGACCCGCACCCCCTCACTGTTGACATGGTTGAAGACAAACACAGCATAGTCGGTTTCACAGTGCAGGAATCCCAATGATGTCAGTATGTGTTGTAACAGTTCATACCAGTCATAGGCCACTTGCTTGAGGCCATAGAGGGAGGAGAGGAGATGACAGACTAGGCATGCACCATCTGGTCCCAGACATTCAAAACCTGGAGCTTGCTGCATATTCACGTCTTCCTGCAACTTCCCCCACAAAAAGGCCCTCGGCATTGAAACAATCAAGTTCCCAGTCATGTCTCGCGCAGTATGCAGCGAGGACACGAATGGATGTGGACCGTGCAACAGGTGCAAATGTCTTGCTGAAGTCCACCCCTGGTACTTGAGAGAAGCCTTGCATCATGAGCCATGCTTTAAATACAGGCCCTCCTTTCAAGTCCTCCTTAAATTCGAGAACCCACCGACATCCGATTGCGCGATGCTCGACAAAGGCATGAGCTCATACACACTCATTTCCGACATTAAGTTAATCTCCTTCCGCATTGCGGCCATCCAATGATCGCGATCCGGGCATCACACAGCCTTGTCAAATGTTGCGGGAGGTATCTTTAAGTCGTAGTTGGATGCTAAGGGGTTCCATCGAGTATCACTCCTCACCGACAAACTTGCCACTTTGATGACAATTAGATTTGCAAGCACCTGGGGAAATCCGACTTCGTCTGTGTCAGGGACAATTGCATCTGGGTCTGGGATGGATGGTGCAGGAGGTGCGGGCATTGCAGCAGGAATGGTGATGATGGGAGCTACAGCAGTGTTGACATCTGATGGAGGTGGTGGTATGCCGTTGATTGGCACAACCTGAATTTCACGTTGACGGGAGAGGTGAGCCTTGTCGAGTAAGACTCATTCCTTGAACACCTGTCATTTCTCTGTTGGCATTGGAATACATCCAGAGCGGCATATGGCAGCCATGTGAGGAGGTTCAGAAGGAGGAGGCACAGAAGGGACAGGTTGCATGAATGCTGGTTGCATGGGAGGAGTTGGCCGGGACACAGCCTCTTCGTCATCATCATCACTGTATGGAAAGGGATGAGCAGAAAAGCCCTCATCAAAAATAACATCATGTGAGTTAAAGAACGTGCCTGTGACGACATCACGACATCGCCAAGCCTTTACACCAGGTGGATAGCCTAAGAAGACTGCCTCCCTTGAATGGGGACCAAGCTTCTGTTGAAGCTCGGGAGGAATGCAGGCAAAGCATCATGCTCCAAAGACTCGGAGGTGCGTCAGGTTGGGCTGAACACCATGTAGCATCTCATATGGTGTCTTTCCTGGCGGTAGGGCGCGCGACTCAGTGCGATTGAATAGGTAGCATGCGGTCAGAGCCACTTCTCCCCAGAGACCTCGAGGTTGATGAGTGTAGTCCAGCATCACATACATATGACCCTCGATTGTATGCATCACCCTCTCCACCTTCCCATTTTGCTGATGAGCATAGGGGGCGGAGCATTGACGCTGGACTCCAGTCTCCTCGAGGTTTGCAGTGAATGCGTTGTTGATGAACTCCCTGTCATTATCTGAGCGGAAGATCTTCACTCACTTGCCAGATAGGTTTTCCCATTGCACACGAAGGGTGCGCCAAGCATCTAAGGCTTGGTCTTTCGACGCGAGTAGCTGTAAGTCCAGTGCGTGAGTGTGATCATAGAGGAAAATTATGAAATAATGTTTTCCATGTGGGGTGATAGTGGGCAGCGGCCCACACACATCACTGAATGAGATTGAGGAATGCGCTAGCCTGAGCTGTTTCAGAGGCTTTGAAGGGTTGACGAGGATGTTTCGCGAGATACACGATTCGCAGTGTGATAGAGGCAAAGAGGATTCGACAGTGACCCCTCTTGCAACACGGTTGAGGCGCATGATTGCATCTTTACCAATGTGCCCAATTTGGGCATGCCAGAGGTCCATCGACAGTGGCATATTAGCAAATGCTGACACTTCCGGAATGTGTGTGACAGTGAGAGAAGGTGTTGCCAAAAATGGGATGAATTCAAAATCAGGTGCATACAGTTTTCCTGTGGCTGGAATGGAGCCAACCCGCGAACCTTTGTATGAAAGTTCGCAAGTCATGTTGGCGCAGAAGTTGACGTCCCATCCCTTGACATTCATTCCACT
This sequence comes from Suillus fuscotomentosus, assembly GCF_016647785.1. Taxonomy (NCBI): domain Eukaryota; kingdom Fungi; phylum Basidiomycota; class Agaricomycetes; order Boletales; family Suillaceae; genus Suillus; species Suillus fuscotomentosus. The sequence goes on from NW_024539768.1 coordinate 43,452, forward strand.
TACAGAGAGGAGGTTGAGTAAAGCTCCAGGTGCGTGAAGGCAATTCAAGAGGCGTATGTGAAGGCGTTTCTGACCAATAGTGAACCACACGACGCAAGTACCATGACTGGTTGTCTGGAGTATGCCATGATTGGCCGTTAAAACATCAATGGGGTCCTCTGTAGAGTATGTATGGAAAAACCTCCGGTCCTTAACTAATGTCACCATAGTACCTGAATCCAGGATGGTCATGAAGGGGAGATTGATGGCACAGGCTATGTCCCTCGGGATATCAGCGATAGATGCGAATGAGAGATCCTGCATCAGACTATTCAAGTCTGTTGCAGCAGCGGCGATGATGGGCGCTGATACGAACACCATCGTTGGCATTATAGCTGCTGCAACATTAGCTGATGCTTTCACCCCCTTCTTATTCCACATCCAAGGGGCTTGTCCCTCCATTCCTCCTCCCTTACTATAGCAATGCGCGTTATCATGATCTCCCTTGTTACAGCCGGGCGTGGTACAAAATATCCCGTCGGGATTATGTCTGTGTTTCCAGAGGCCGGTTATAGGATTCACATTAGGGGCTGTTGCATTTGTTGAGGTCGCATTAGCATATTCGGAACTGGGACGAGCAGAATGCACGTGACATGCAGCTTCAGATGTAATCCAGGAGACACAGCTCTCGACAGTGAAAGTAGAGGGTCATGTGGCAGTTGCGAGCATTATTTCATCATGCATTCGCTGTTCTAACATAGACTTGAATTGCTGCCAGATAGGCATCTGAGGGAGTATGATGAGCTGACTATAAATTGTGTCACTGTCGTGTAGAGGGGCACCAGAGTCATGTAATCGTTCGCGGAGTGCGGCGTGCTGACCGACATAGTTTGTCACATCAGCAGAGTCTTTCATCCGGAGGGTGTCAAGATGTTGATACAGCTGGTATTGAGCGCTCATGTCTGTCTGATTGAAGTGTTCGGCGAGCGTCTCCCATGCTTTATGTGCGGAGACCGTGTGAGAGCGTGAGACGAGTGAACTGACCGACGGACTAAGATGTCGAGTGATGAGATCCTTGGCTTTGACATCATTTAGCAACCATTCACGCATTGTCGCCAGTTTGGCGGGCGTGATGTTGTTTGCATCAGTGGCCATGGGCATGAAGGACGGTGTTCCAAGAATATCTGCCGGTCAACAATTTTATTGACATGGCACCAAAGGTCCTCACATGCTAATGCATATTGAGTTTTAGTAGACCATCCAACATAGTTCTCTGAGCTGAGAAATTCAGGAATATGATCAAGTTTCCCCATAGCGATACTGCTGTGAGGGAGTAGTGATATAAGATGAGTTGTGTGAGCGGCAGGCTAACATGAGTGGAGTTTCGTCCTTCTAGTTCTGTCTGATGGCTCTGTAGGAGCCAGGGCTCATAACCTATTGGACGTTAGGACTGAAGGACGAGTCTCAGTATGTTAGGAAGAACCACTAAGTATATTCACAGTACCTGAAGGACGCATCTACAATAAGAGTATGATGAGAAATGAACAAGAAACATAAACACGATGTGAAACATACCTCAGCATGTTAGGAAGAACCGCTGAGGTGTAAATAAACTAAAACAACAAAATTATAAGCTACAGTACTGACACCGGAATGCCAAAGATAATGAAAGAGGAAACATGACGAAGCAATGATGAAGCTGATTCCAACATACAGCACTATAGAGCCTGTACGCAGGCAGACACTCACTACGTGAAGACCCCATATACTTTGTACCTAGTTAGCTAATATTTGACAATATAAATACAACAAAATTAGAGCATCTACTGAGTACATGAGTAGGCCTGAGTAGTTTCGAGGACATGAACTACCAACCGTCTAACTAGGTGACCTATCCTGCCTTCCAACTAGGCCATCTGTCTCAGAGTAAAAAATGGCATCAATCTGGTGGCTCAAATTCTCGTCTAATTGCATATACAAGCTTCAAGTAGATGGATAACCAAATTTAAATTATCTATCAATATGTGATCTACATCACGTGGCAATTATATCAACTGCATCCAGCATCGCGTTCCCCCTCCTTCACCCACCCCCTAGCACTCTCGTAACTCTTGTAAACCATGGTTCATCGTCCAGAAAATATCCCTGTCGATGTGTGGAATGCTTGGCCTGACCACCTTAAGCAAGCTGTCTGTGCTAACACCGGAAATGATCAGCCAAATAGGCCTGATCCAAATATTGATCCTGCACTCACCAGTGGTCTAGCACCAGCACCATGCTGTGCTCATGACATGTATTGTGATGGGCCCACATCCCCTCATCCATACCAAAGGGGAAACACCAACAAGTAAGTGCATATAGGTGCATATATGCATCCAGAACTCACCATAAGGCATGTTAAGTCCTGTAGCAAGTGCTACCACGAGTACCAGACCACAGGAATCTCGTAGAAGTGACTGGGGCGGTACCAGAGCTTCTCACAGGTACCAGAGTATGTCTTCATCATGTTCCCGCTCGCCTCGTAATCATCGTGGATGGAGCTGAAGGCATAGGTCTCCCAGTCGTCGTCACAACGACTCATCCCCATCTACAAGTCGAGAAAGGTTAACATCCAGGGATCAATGGTGCTTAGGACGTGCCTCTTCGACTCTCACATGTCATACAACACCAGCTTCCACTAATGATGGCACAAAGCATGAAATGGGAAATAATCATACCTCTGCACATGGTTGTTCAACTGTGCCAAGGGGGGGTAAGTCAGCCAGGAGATGAAGAGCAAGGGCTGTTGCAGAACCTGGCAGAGCAAGTCATGTCAAACTGCATGTTGGCGAATATGATGATGATGCAGAGGATGTGACTCAAAGTCAGAGTAAAATATCTGCAATCAGCAAAGAGGCACAAAGCAAGCTAAAGGCAAGTGCTTTGAGTAGCATCAAATATAGCGCAAACTCAACAATCTTACCTAGCATTTGATCACCATGAAATTCCATCATGTTTGCAATGTTTCTGAAGGGAAAAGCTGGCCAGCATCAGCAGATGAAGAGTGCATCAATGCAATGACAGGTGAACATTACCTCATGCCAGAGTTCACCAAAACGGTAAATGATGACCACAACCGCATGATCTTTGCCAAGGTTGCAAGTTTGGTCTGGGAAGACCTTCAGGTAAGTCATATGCAACATGATATGTAATTGCCACTTCACCTTTTGCAGAACATGGCCAACAGTGACTGCCTTGTGAATCGCAAGGTAAAATGGAATAAGCAATCACTTTTCACATTTGCAAAGGAGACATACCGTGGATTCAAAGAAGACTGGCGGGCCCAGAACGACGCCGAGAAGAAAGCTGCCAAAGGTGTGAACCAGTAAAACAATAGATGTGCTCAACGTCGCAAAGAAGTAAGTGTTAAAGCTACTTTTCATCAATATGAAGACTTACTATGACAAATTAGAAAGCAGATTGGCTTATGACAGCATGTCAGGCTTACATCGAGAAATTCAATGTTGATCTGGTGGACCTTGTGCATGCAGATCATATGTCAGATGAAGCGTCTGGACCAGATGATGATGAGTTGGAGGATGATTGGAAGCGAAGGATGGCGGAGAAAATGGGAATGCCTGCCAACTCACAAGTCGAAAACTTGTCATTCCTGGAGGTCACAAGAAGTCCCTGGAGATCTGACGAAGTAAGTGTTATGCAGTCCTCAAATATGAGTAGAAGCTTACAGAAATCATTAGCTCGGTCAGATCTTTCATACCCTGCATGATCTTTGGCGAGTGTCGCTGACCTCCAAGCAAAAGAAGCCCTTCCACATGATCCGAGTCACTGGCACAGATTATCAATCACAGTGTATCCCAGATTTTACTCCCTATACCTTTGGCATCAATATAGAATGGCTCGAGGCCAACAAAGATACACTAGAGTATCAAGACTTACTCAAGGAATGAGGCACATGGGAGGATCCAGAAGGTTTTGGTTTGAAAAAAAGGGAGCACCAGGACAATCAAGACACTCCAGGTAATGAAATTGAGCAGGACACCACTAGAGAGATGGAAGGATGATTGCATGGATGATGTTTTCTTGAGGACAGACAAGCTTATGAAATTCTGCTGGTGTCAGTCGTGGTATGATGCTAGAGCTAAATAGTAGGATGCTAAGTAGAGAAGAGTTGTCAATCATTGTATGATAGAGAACATTTTGCATGTACCCGGTCAAGTGTTGTTGTAATCCACAACTCTGGATTACTGGTCTTGATGATTCCATGAGCAATCTGGCTTGTAATTTGATTGAATGGAAGAATGGTAGGGGGAGCTCCATCTTTGCCTGGGCTCCAGTATTTGTTTAGTTTAAAACACATAACATCGAGCTCGGGACTTGACAAAATGAGTAGGAGGGATAGAACCACAAATGAGATGCATACAACTCGCTCCATGGATCATCTTCAACAGGCACCAGCGGTAACTCTATCATGCACCTGAATTCAGTGAGAAGCCGAGTTCCATTTGCTATCCCTGACTGTATGTGACTGAAGATGTTGATTACTTCACCGTACCATGACTTATCCATGTATGCGACCTTGATGAGAGATGATCCAGCAGACTCTCAAGTGCTTCTTGCCAATGGTGAGATCCGACGTCCATCTAGAAGTGCGAACTGATAGTACAACGCAAAGTCGTTGAGTTGAGATGAACCTGGACATGGATTTGCTTTGAGTGCATAATGAACGCTGTGGGGTTGTTGTGAGTTATAGTGAGTATATAATGCAACACGAGCTGCATTGCTGAGTTGTTGTGGGTTTGGTATCGATGGACCAGGTTGGACATGCAAATATGGACTCAATTCTAATGAGAAGTCAAAAATCAGCGAGTTTGTAAGAAAATGGATGATATGAAACATACCGTCAAAGCCTGTCCCAGCAGCAGCATCCTGGATTGTTCCAGAGGCCTTGTGGCCATCACCAAACATGCATTCTAGAAGCATCTTGACAATCAGACTTTCAGCATTTGCTATTGCATCACGATCCTGAAAATCCTAGTGAGTGAAAGCATGATAGCGGGCAAAGAAATCACCAGAGAATCTATCTGAGCACTACGTGCAAATTCCCTCATCATCAAAATCTCAATCTGCCCCCCAGTCCAGTTGTTCGAGTTTGAACTCTTGAGGACTTTGTTGAGACGCTCAGAGAGAAAGGCTCAAAAGTTGTAGACTGGTCCGTAGTCAAGCATCTGTTGCCTAAGATGAACTGCCCAATGAAAGTTCAGTTTCAGGGCATCAACACCATACAACTGTTTAGTATACAATAAGATTGAAATGTGCATTCAAAGCAAGACCATACCCTTTTGTACTCAAGCAAGTACTCTTGAAGCAGTGTCTCCACATGAGGGAGCATATCCAGCTTGATAGAGCTACCACAGAAGATCTTGAGAGCAGTTGAAAGTCGCAGAAAGTTGATTGGTTCGTCACGTTGCATGTGAACCTTGGTGGCTTGGTGGCTTTGGTTCCTTGTCGTCTTTTGCAGACTTCTTTCCACACATAGTTACAGTGACCTATTTCCGTATAATACGAGGGAACGGACGTGCATACGCCTTCCAAGCCTTGTAGTCCTTGATAAACTGATTCTGACATTTAGCAAATGATTTAATTGAAGTTTTTTGATCTGACTCTGCTTCTTCCATGAACATGTCCCAAATGATAGGTATCTGGATTGTGGGATGAATACAATGAATAAAATATAGAATAAAATGACTTACAGTGATGGGCCAGGCTGTCGTCGCAGCAAACTTGTATTCATCAGCCGTCAAGGACCCACCTGCAGGCTCTCCAACACGAAGCAGCAGCTTTCCAGCCCAGAGTGGGGCTTCGAATGTACTGAGAAAGGTGTGCATTAAATCAAGCTCACGAGTTCTTGTCTGAGTAGAGGCGCAAAGGGCTGGAGTCAAGATCCATTGCATGTACCACTGAGTCTTAATAATTCCTGCAAGGTCCATATTAGCTCGTTCATTGTTAAAGTAAATATGATGACACACCAAGTAATAAATTGTGCATCGAATCAATGATTGTCTGTCGCACAAGATCAAAATATGGGAGCCGTGCAAGTTCGGTCCAATGGACACCATGTTTGTCAAAGAAGGTGTTATGTTCATCTCGTGTTTCGAGGGCTTTCTCTTGGAAACATCGACATCGATGTTCTTCACCGTTGTGTGGATCAAATTCTATTTTATGGTTAGTTCAAAACTGTAAGCTACCAGTGAAATCAAAGGCACGTACCATTACGTAGAGACTCATCAGAGAAAAGTTCATCCTGGGTTACCTTGCACTTAGGGCACAGAGAATTCTTGTGACTGTGATCGGCAAAGCCACACATCTTACACATGGCTGGATGGTCACATACAACACCTAGGAGTACAACACGAACTCTTCGACCTAGAAAATATATGTTAGTGCACCAAATGGTCAAACACTGTTAGGACTAACCTTCTGGGTGCCCTGGGGTATGATAGACAACACCTTCCTTGTAGAGCTGGAGCAAATCGTCGATAACAAGTCACAAATAGTTTTGGAGCTGAGCGCTGGTTGGTTTGGTAGGTCCAGGTGTCATGAACAATACCAAAATGATACAAATGCTTCAACCTGTGACCAGAAAACACGATATAGGATGATAGTGATAGAACTAGCACGACAGTGTGAAGCAGGCAATCTCGACAGCAGCAAAGAACAGGAGCGATGTGGACAGGCGAGGAAGGAGACAATCAGGAGGAAACCGGCAGGCAATACCAAAATGGAACAGGAGTGATGTGGAGTGAGACAGGTGAGCACAGGTAATTTGAAAGAGACCAGCAGGCGATGGCAGGAATGATGTAGACAGGAGAGGAGTTAGACAAGCGAGCAGGCGACAGTGGGGATATTTGCTTTGGCTGTAAAGACATGAATACAAGATATGAAACAAGTTAGTGGCAACTCACCTTAGTGCCCTAGGAAGGTTTGAAACACATAATAATAAGATACCAGAGGAATAGCTTGGCCCATAGATGCTGGTCTTACGTCCAAACCTTAGAATAAAATTTAATCAGTTGTCACATCAAGAATACTGTGTGGGTAATTACATACCAGTCAAGGCTCATGGTGACACCAATGTGAAGCTCCTGTGAGGTTTCCATCCCAGAAAAGAAGGGTGCTTGATCTGGGCCCTGGATGGTGCACCATACCTCACCATCTGAGATATCATGAAGCTCCCCTGGTTTAACCATGTGTGATCGCCAGGATTCACATGCCGCCTCATTACCTCCATGTGCAAGAAAATTCACAAGTGAGGAAGATGGTACCTGGATAGGCGCTGCACATACTGGAGGAGGGCACTGAGCTTTGCGGCCTGTTACCATCCGGAAGAGCCTATTGGAGACTGGTTTGAATAGCCGGCTATCACAGTTGGAACACAGTGCATTAGTGGGTATATCTGTAGGGAAAATACAGTGACAATGACTACAGACTGGATAAATAGTAAAATGGTCATGGAGATCAAGGCAGTGAATAACAGTGTTGAGAGTTGTAGGAAGAGGCTGTGGGATGAAGAATGCCTAGAGAGAGGAGAATGGTGGTAACACAATGGAGAATCAGAGCACAAGCACGAAAAGAAACACAATACTTCACATGTAGAATAGCCACCATGATGATAATGATATGTCCAAACCAGTCCGGATGAGCATCTTGATATACCTGACGTGGATTGAGTGGCGCTTTGAACTTGCTTCTTGGCATGATCTACACCTGATCCACAGGTGCATGCTGACTGTTGGAGGGGGCAACCTGTACGTTGGGGATGACCTCTGCATCCAAATCTTCATCGTGTCGTTCTGTATGGAGAAGTGGGTCACGGTGGACCTCATCACCTGCGTCGGGGTCATCATATAACCCAAGAGAGTCTTCTTGGGGAGGCTGGGACTTGGACTGTAGGGCATCACAGATCGCTTCATCTTCTTCACGTTGAACCATCACATGCATACTGCTGGCCTTCTGCCACGGGCGCTTCGTGGCAGGTAACTGAGTTTGGCAAGGGACAAGGGTAGGACAAGATTGTGCAAGAGGGATCTGGTGACCGCTGGCAAGTAAAACAGGTGTGGTACGTGTCACTAAGAGTAGCGCAGTGTGGGCTTCAGGGGCAACCCGAAGATATTTGGATGGTGGAGATTGTGTGGTTTCCAACGAGGTCGAGTGCTGAAGATGTTGGGATGAAGATGGTATGGGGTCATGAGAAGGTAGTGTTGGTGTAGGTGATTCTTGCTGGGGATATTCAGTGTTGATCTCCATAGGTTTGTAGCTATCCATGCTTAAAAACTTGAAGTTATTATGATGCTACAGGTATATACATATATCACAACTCACAAGGGCGATGGTGTATGAGTGAAATTTTTCTGAATATCAGACTCTTCACTGTGCGATGTAGCTGATCCTAAAGGTGATACCTGTGCATTACCAGGAAGAATAGCACTGTGTGAACCACTCGTTCGGGATGAGGAGACATGAGTTGAAGTGCCAACACAGGTACGAGCAGTTGATACCACCCCACGAGGGAGTCATGACATCACACATCCACGTTGAACAACAGGAGGGGAGCTGGACCTCTAGCATGGCCTCTCTTTGGAATAGCAGACTGACTGAGGTTCTGGGTTCGGTGGTGATTGTCGCATAGATAACTCGGGATGTACTGGCCACCTTCAGTGGATGTTGTACCCTTGAAAATGGTGCAATTGCACCAAACAAGGCGTTGGCTTGAGAGTGTGCTTGGATTTATGGTCTAAATAGTTTGAACTTGCATTAGATGACAGCTATCAAACAGAAAAAGTGTGCAACTCACCGACATGTTGCAGGATCATGGAGATGGTGGTAAGAAAGAGGGAGGCACTTAAAGCGACTTGGGCTGCGAGCAACGAGCTTAAGTCCCTTTGCCTCGTGGTAAGTCATTTGGTCAGCTTGGTGCATACCTGATCTAAAGTTGGTTAGTGGTTCCCTTGAGTTAGCACACCGAGTAGAACGGAGGCAAGGTGGTCTATTTGCAGTAGATAGCAGCTACATGAGGCTACATGATGCTGAAACGAGGCAGCATACTTGACGATCCGGAGAGCCTGCATACTGACAAGTGATCGATGAAGAAGAAACCCGGTGTAGTTGTAGTGTGTGACTAAGTCTTTGTACACGTGATTACTTCACCTAATCAGGCCTACTGACACTAACATTAACCAAGGGCTAAATGTAGTGACTCATATGTTGATCATTATGCATTAACAATGATTCAAAGTGTTTGGAATGTGATATGAAGTTGTGTAAACATGATCTGTATGTAGGAATTTGTTACAGTGCCACATCAATTTCACCTGGCCCAAATGAGATGTTTG